>NC_133338.1:47542524-47735024 GCF_030506205.2 Paramisgurnus dabryanus
AGTTTTCCTGGTGAGTACCTACAGTATCAAAAGTGGTCCAAGGAAGGAAAAGCAGTGAGCCGGCAACATGGTCATAGGGGGCGAAGGCTGGCACATGTCGTCCGATCCAACAGATGAGCTACTGTAATGAAAAGTGAATTCTGGTTCTGAAAGAAAGGTCTTGTTGAGACCATGCCTCAATGGGTCAGGGGTGTTTTGGTGGCAAAAGGGGGACTTACACAATATTAGGCAGGTGGACATAATGTAATGGCTGATCGATTTATATTTATTGAGGCTAAAAATACTTCAAATGAATTCAGTAGCTGAAGAAATGCACTTTATGAATTGCCTAAATAAAATAACGTTACATTAAAACATATAGTGTGGTCATTTTATAAATAATAAATATCATACTTTTAAATTTGAATTTTTTTCTTCTTACTAAAGATTTTGTGAGCAAAAGTCAATTTGCCATTCCAGTAAATGAGGAAATAAGTTTCATGACACGAACCAGATGTCTGGTCAGTAGGGTGGTCCTTATTTTGCAACTTTTAAAATGTCATGCTCTCACCCCACCAATATGTTTGAATACATAAATAAAAATTTGGGCACAATTTATTTCAATATTTATTCATATTTAGAGGTTGTTCAAGACCTTTGAAGTTTAACACATTGCGTATTATGTGATACTTTGTTCTAGCATGTATAATTGTTTAATAAAATATACTTATGGCAGCAATGGACTTATTTGACCATACTCCATGCGATTCAAACTCCTGTTTTAGTTGTGATATGTCTTTCAAAGCAAGAAAGCTTCAATGTGAATGAAACACAATAGACAATATACACTGAGACAATGGCTGAAGCAACACAAGCAAGTCTGCTATATGGTTACTCGGATCAGCAGAGACTGAAATAACTGGAACAAAGTTACCCTCCAAGAAGCATTATGTGTGTTGTGTGTTTTTAAATGGTACAGTCTTTGCAAAAATATGTGATTTTGGAAATATTCAAAGGCTTTGAGCAACCTCTATATATTGTAGGAACAATAAAAAAAATTGCACAGTGTGTTTTTATTGATATCCTAAAACATTTAGGGGGTGAGAGTTGAACATTAATAAAAAATGTACCCATTATAAGGACCACCTTACTGGTCAGATGTCTTCACCATGTAAGACCAGAATACAGAAACAGTCGTATTGACACACACTGAAAATTTGAGAGAGATGAATGTGTGTCTTACATTCACTGGTAAGGCCTTATTTTTTCATTAAACTAAGTAAATGACAAAAGAAAAAAATGCTTGTCATCTGTTTATCCCAGATGTTTACTATTTGGACTTTATGAGGGGGGGGGGGAATTGCACTGGACAGATTGCTGTGTACCCTGCCAAATGCCATTCTTGCTTTATCTGGTGATAGATTCCTGTTTGTATTCCTGTTTATAGTCCAGAGAAAAAAACCCAGACTATAAAAAACCCTGAAAAGTTTAATGCAACTTTTCAACGAAACAATTCTGACGCAACTCATGTGTCTTCAATTTGCTTTTTTTAGGAATGTGTGTATATCACATTTATTAAGAGTGATGTAATATCCCTCTTGTTTTGTAGTTGGTGGGAGTGGCTTTCCTTGCGATTGGATTGTGGGCATGGAGTGAGAAGGTAAGAAAAACTATATTTACAATCAGTTTATTAATATCCAAGGGAAGCTGAGACCCTTTGTGTTCTTCATATTTGTGCTAGTTTAAAGCTAAACCACACTCTTTCTCACTTTCTGATCCTAAGGGAGTTCTCTCTAACATCTCCTCCATCACTAATATGAGTGGACTTGATCCGGTGTGGTTGTTTCTGGTAGTAGGATTTGTGATGTTCATCCTGGGTTTTGCTGGCTGTATTGGTGCCCTAAGGGAAAACACCTTACTGCTCAAATTTGTAAGTTTTGAACTTCAAAGGAAGGAAGTACTACATTTATAGAGTGATGCATTTATCCCTGAGAGTCGTAGAGATACACTAATGGACTTAGACTGTCTTATCTCAGTCATGTTGATGTTTACATTGTTACCGTATACTCGCATGGGTTGAAGGATTTGTTTAAGTTTAGAATTTCACTTATTGGTTTCATGGCCATTAAAATATTTTCATTTTAGTTGGCACATGTTGATGAGGGGAAACATTAAACACATATATACAGTATATTTTTACTAAGTAACATTTCCAATTAAAACCAAACTTTGGTGTCTTGTGAAGACCTGCCAATACTACTGTCATCAATTACACCCTACAATGTGGGTGGTCCACCGGAAATATGTTTTTTTTTAGTTTCACAAACCTAAAATAAAAAATCTCCTTAATGTGATAATATAATAAAGCATATTTGTCGCTTTTTCCAGTTTTCTGTGTTTCTAGGGATCATCTTCTTTCTGGAGTTGACCGCTGGAGTCCTGGCCTTTGTCTTTAAAGACGGGATTAAGGAACAGCTCAACGCTTTCATCCAGAAGAACATAAAAGCCTACAGGGACGACATTGATTTACAGAACCTCATCGACTTTACTCAGTCTTATGTGAGCATAAATAAAAACATTCAGTGACATTTTACAATAAAGTTGTGTTAGTTAGCATTAATAAATGCAATAACTTACATGAACAAACAATGAACAATATAGTTTTTCAGCATGTATTAATTCTTGTTAATGTTAGTTAGTCTTACGCCAATTATGCTTAATAAACTGAATGTGTGGGGTCACGTAAATGCGTAAATTCATTTTCTTTTATTTGGGAAAGCCCATAAAGGGCGTAAGCAAAAAATGCTTCACTTTAATTTCATAGTTCACTTATAGTCCATGAATTGCAGGGTTTCCCGCAGAAAATGTGATAGTTAAGGTGGTAAGGTTGGGTGGGTGGGCGTGGCCTGTGTGTGGAGCAATCAAAGGGGCGATGAAAATGAAAAAATGTTTATTAAGAACACTCAAATAAAACTTAATTTTGACTGCGTGATGAAGTGAAACTAAGGGGTTAATAAAGACAAACCTAAGCAAATATTTTATATTGCAAGAATTATCCATTGTTTTCATAAGGCTGGATTTCTTCTCCTTACATCCAAAAACACACTTCATCTTTCGTGCCATTGTTGAGTTTTGAAATTAAACAAAGCTGAGTGGCGTGATAAGATGTTTGGAAGCTCTAGCGTCTCCCGCTGATTGACGGGTGGGCGGGGTTTTCCGGGGGAAGTGCCCATATAAATAAGTGATACGTATAGAAAACCCCTGAAACGTCAGTTGGACCTGTAATCAAAAAAAAACTTTCCTAAATTTGTACGAACCCTGGCGAAGTGCATTCGGGACAAAAATACTCTCTAACATGTCCAACTGCTTTTTTGACACTTTGCCTACGTTTAGCATGAGGAAACAACTCTATAACTGTGTTAATAAGTCAGAATGCTTGAAATACCATTGAACCCCCCCCCCCCCCCCTTTAAATAAACATAAGTCCACTTACAGTTCTCACGGACATGCGTTTTATCAACTGGCTAGTTATCGCGCTATTCTCCGAGATACACTTGATGGCCTTTTGGGTAGCGGATTTTTCTTTAGATGACCTAGTTAAGGCGGTAGGGTGTCCCAGCTTAGGCGGGCCACCCGAACTGCAAAGTGCTGGCTGAATTGGGAACTCGCTTAGCGAGACCAATCTGCTTCAACTACTGCATCAGTACTCTTTTGCTTCGGAGCCGAGCACTCTGCTATTGCTGATCTTTTATTAATCAATTTAAATTGCTGATTTAAGCCCTGATTCTTTGTTTTTCCAAGTGGGAATGTTGTGGTCTGAATGGACCAGATGACTGGGACCAGAACATCTACTTCAACTGCACAAAAGAAAACCACAGCCGAGAAAAATGTGGCGTGCCCTTCTCCTGTTGCCTAAAAAATTTAACGGTAAAATACTTGTCTACCTTTTCTAAAAAGGTTTCTACCACATTGTTTAAACCATTTCAATGTCATGTTTTTCACTTGTATTATAGTATGCTTTGAAGTATGGTGCTTTATGATACTTGTTTTCTCACTTCCAAGCCCTTAAAGGGATAGTTCACCAGAATAAATGAAGATTCTGTAATCATTAAAGAGCCACACAGATCCAAAATCGAAACTGACCTGTATTGCAGTGTGTCATGTAGCTGTCCATCAATGTAAACAACGTGTAAAGTAGTTGAACCAAAAAGTGCACGATTAATAAAGTTATTGGCTTCTAAAGCAGGGAGTCGACTCTGAATCGCTGAAACGAGTCGTTATATGGATTGAATCTCCTGCCTCTCTTTATCCAAGTCACACGAGATACTTGCCCGCGAGAGACACGAAAACTATGACCCGCCCACAGCTAGGTAGTGTGTGTAAACATCAGCTCACGCTGTGTTTTCAGTTTGTGTTGTTTTCACTACCAAAGGAGACTTTTTCAAGGAGGGATATACTAAATGTGTCTGGCTGTGAAGAATCAGTGGTTAAAATTAATTTTTAACGGAAGGATGTAGACGTTTGGCAATGAAAGATGGTTCAGTACCCACTTTATTTGGAACAACATGCGTCTCCTAACCACAACCTGTAAGTATGATTATAGCTACATACTTGCTTAAATGAGTTTAAAATGTCTATCATCATTTTTATTGCTTGGATTAATGATGAATGATGTCGTTGTCAGAGAGTCACGTTAGCAAGCGGTTAACGCATGCTGCACTTTCGGTTTTGCTATGACCCGGTTATTTTACATAAATGCTTAAATGAGTGTAAAATGTCTATAGTCGTTTTTATTGCTTGGATTATTGATGAATTATATCGTTGTTTAAACTCTATATACTGTCAGAGTCACGATAGCAAGCGGTTTACGTAACTCATGCTCACTAAGGGTTTTGCTATGACCCGGTTAGTTTACATAAATGCTTAAATGAGTGTAAATTTTTTATTTTCGATCGTCGTTGTTATTGCTTGGATTAATGATGAATGATTTTGTTGTTTAAACTCTTAATTTACTGTCAGAGAGTCACGTTAGCAAACGGCTAACGCATGCTCACTTATGGTTTTGCTATGACCCGGTTAGCTTACATAAATGCTTAAAAGAGTGTAAAATGATAGTTTCAATCGTCGTTGTTATTGCCTGGATTAATGATGAATGATGTGTATTGATGTTGATAATGTCTTCTCAGTGAATCATGTTAGCACGAGGTCAATACATGTTGCACTATTGTTGGTCTGTGCCACTGATCTGTGGTCTGTGCGACTGATCTGTGATCTGTGCAAAGACACTCTGTCAGTTGACCAATCAGAGCAGAGTAGGCTACTGAAAGGTGGGGTTTAGGCAGACTTGAGTCGTTGAACGGCTTCACACGAATCGTTTGGGGATCTCTGAGAATTGGGGTAATTTTAAATTTATATTTTGAGAAAATTACAGGGTTTTTTGACCTTGCATGCATTTAAACCTGTTGTCCGGGACTTATAAACAGTGATAGGATGCTTAAAATTGTCATCTTACTGGCTCTTTAACCAAACCGATAAGGAGCCCTATTGACTTCCATAGCATTTTTACAATCTCTGAACATTTTGATTACAAACATTCCTAAAAATATCTTCTATTGTGTTCATCAAAATAAATACATTTATACAGGTTTGTAACAACATAAGAGTGAATAAATGAATTTTCATTTTTGGGTTAACTATCCCTTTAAGGCCAAAAAATAAAGCCTTGGTTTTCTTGGCATAATTTTCATGATTTAAGGGTGACACTGAAAGCAAGAGAGGAAAGTGGGCCTTGAGGAAACAAGAGCAACTAAAAGAGAGAATATAAAACAGGATCTGGCCTACGTGCACAGAGTAAAAATAACATTACACAGACAATAGACAACCAACCAGACAACATCTACGGCAAAGAGGAATTATGGCATTTTATGAGCGATTGCCTCTTAATAAATCAACATCTGATTCAGCACTTAGATTATGGACTCTTTAATGAATGAAGTAATTCATCATTATAGCATAAAGGAGATTCGCCTGTTGCCGACTACAGTACGCCATCTAAAAAACTGTATCGAATATAAAAAATGGGCTTGTTTATAAAAAAGGACACTTATTTAAGTATTTTTGGGGTGAACAACACAATAGTTTTTAATAGAAAAGGCTTATAAAAATGAACTAACACACTCTCAGTTTGCGCTCTCTTGACAGCTTTTTACCCATACTGTAAATGTTTCTTTACTGTCAACATGTTTCCTTTAGGATGTGTGTCAATTTTGCCTTCTATTAATTTTGCATAAATCACATGTTTTTCAGGGGGATGTTATCAACACACAGTGTGGTTATGACGTTCGGAACAAAACTGTGAGTCACATTTACTCATCTCATTACTGTATTTCTTACCTCTGTCATTTAAAATTTTCTTAAATTTATACCTGTACATGCATGGGTGTGTATTTATATATACATAATTATTATACACAGTACACACACATTTATGTAAACCAAAACGTAACACTTTTTTTCATAGTTTGGCGGGTCCTGGAACTTATAGTCAGGTGCGACTTATACGTCAATATTTTTTCATATGAACCAGGAAAACCTTTACCGTCTACAGCCTTGAGAGTCCGCTCTATGCTAATCCTGGATTTATGTATATAACTCAGTGATGTGGAATGACTTTGGGACCTTTTTGAACTTGATTTGGCTTGTGTTAATTTAGCCTGTTCAGCCTGCCTGGTATGTTCTATATACTATTGTGTATCATGCAAATAACTGTTTATGTTACTTTAACATGTACAGACACGTACTGTATTCAGCCTGCTGTTCTGTGCTACTGTTAAGTTGAATAACTTGCCTTTCCAGATTAAATGTCTGTTCTTCGGCTTGGGATTTTTTAAAATTTAATCATTTTGTAAATAAACTCGACGTATAGTCCACTGTGACTTATATATGTTTTTTCCCCTTCAAAATGCATTTTTGACTGATGCAACTTATACTCCGGAGCGATTTATCTTGTTCAGTCGATAAGAAATTATGTTTTTTTGAGGAAAACATTCCAGGATTTTTTTTTTTCATTTCAATGGACTTTAATGGACCCCAACACTTAACACTTAACTCAACACTTAACAGTTTTTTTTACCGTAGTTTCAAAGGACTCTAAAAATCTAGCGAAACGATTGTCATTTTTGACAAGAAAAATAAAAAATATGCACTTTTAAACCACAACTTCTTGTCTATCTCCGGTCCTGTAATGCGCCAGCGCGACCTTACGCTATATGTCATCACGTCAAGAGGTCACGGATATTGTATGCAAAACTGCGCCCCAGTGTTTACAGATGTGGAGAAAGAGGACTGTTCCGACGTTGTTGTATGTCGAATGATACTAATTAATGTAATGTAACACGTGACCTTTCTAGGTCATTACGCAATTACGTGAGTTCATGCCGGCACGTCACAGGACCGGAGATAGACGAGAAGTTGTGGTTTAAAAGTGCATATTTTTTATTTTTCTTGTCAAAAATGACAATCATTTCACTAGATAAGACCCTTATGCCTCGTTTGGGATCGTTTAGAGTCCTTTGAATACTCCGTTGAAAAAAACTGTTAAGTGTTGGGGTCCATTAAAAAGAGAAAAATCCTGAAATGTTTTCTTTAAAAAAAAATATTCTCGACTGAACAAAGAAAGACATTTTGGATGACATGGTGGTGAGTAAATTATCTGGATTTTTCTTAAAGAAAATTGACTAATCCTTTAAGGGTAGGGTTACATTACTTTTTACATTATTCCACAAAGCTTCCAACAACTCCTTCAAACTCCATTTAATACATTTCACAAGTTGGCATTAACATGTAATCAATAGGGAATGAGAGACTGCTTATTTGGCGTGCTGTCCGAGGGGAGGGCACCAAGCCTGTAATTTTAGCCCGAAACCAGAGTACCACCCCCTCTTTAACTTGGAAATGAAACTAGATGAGAGTAAGGTGATGGGGTGGAGGAGGGATGCTGCAAAAAAACGGGACAGAGGTGAGGGACTGCTATTTATAGGCACCTCTTCGTGCTGATTGGTTGGATAACATGACCATGCTCCTCCTAAACTTAGTTAAATAAACTTCATTTAGAACTCTTTGGGGCAATCTTTTTGAGAATTTTCCCCTATTGTTTTTGAGATTTTCACCTGTGATGACATCTACAGTAAAGTCCTTGATAACGTCTAGTCCCATGAAGTGACTTGACTTTAAAAGGGAGATGGCTAACAATTGGGTTATTACTGGTGTGTTTATGTTATCAAATAAACATGTTTTGTGTTAACCCAGGATCATATTTAAAGGGATAGTTCACCAAAAAAGCACCATTTGAAAAAATACAGGAAAAAATATTACTATGGAAGTCAATGATGCTCAAAAACTGTTTGGTTACAAACATTGCTCAAAATATCTTCCTTTGTGTTCAACAAAGAAATAAATACTGGTTTGTGACAACATTACATTTTCATTTTTGGGTGAACTTTCACTTTAAAGCTTTCAACCAAAACCCGATTAAAGGCAATGTTAAATGAGATAGACGCCAATAAAGTCTTTTTATTTATATCCTTTTATATACATACAAAATAATACCAATCTGTCCTGATATTAAACATTTGTTCCTCAGATGGAAGCTGTGCGACAGCAGTACATAAATGTTAAAGGCTGTGAGCGACAGTTTGAGACATGGCTACAGAATAATCTGACATTAGTGGCTGGGATCTTTGTAGGAATAGCACTGCTTCAGGTGAGATGACCCTGATCTGATGTAACTCTTATCATTTAGCCAATTTTTGTTTCTCTCATTAAAAATTATCAAATTTATGTTCACAGATATTTGGAATATGCCTTGCACAGAGTTTGATGAGCGACATTGAAGCAATAAGATCCAGCTGGTAAGAACATACAAACTTACAACGTATAACTGTATCTTCTCAACTTTTTCTTGCTGTAACCGCACGCACTGCACATATCACCTCAGTACTTGCTGATAACAGTGCAACGTCCTATTAACATCTCAATTTACAGTGCACATGAATGAGTTATAGCTTTAAAAGATGCAGTCAACATGGTAGGCATCTACACCTACTGTAGTGATGTGGATGTAGTTTTGTATTTGTGATACTAGCGAATGTTTTGAGTAATGTTTTACTGGTTCTGTGAAATAAATGCATCATCTTTTACTCCATATGAAATAAAACAGCTTTTATTCGGCAGCTACTGATATATCATCTCATGCAAGTGTACGTGGTTTCAGATATACTTAAAAATTTATTTTAATTTCTGGAGTTGTCAAAATGTGACATCCAAGCTTCAAAGTAGCTTATGCAATGTTTGCTCAAATTTTGAGAAGCGTCACCTTGTGGAAGAAACTGGAAAAGTTGTTCATTCTCAGTTTTTAACATCTAGTCCATCCATACCTGTCAACATTGCTTTACATAGGGATGAGAAAACAATGTAAAATATGTAAAAATAAGAGACACACAATTAAACAAAGTTAATTGAGAATTAAAATAACAATTTAAAGAAAATAAATGTGATTTTAATGAAACATTTTAATTCACTTAAATTAGATTTTTTTTTTTTTTTTGATTTTTTTTTAAATGTTTTGAGATTTTTTATAGAAAGACTAAAAATACAGAAGAAATACAGGAAATTATTTAAACGAGATGATGGCGGTATAGAATGGTAAAATACAAGAAAATCCTAGGAAAACAGGACGGTTGATGGGTATGATCTAGTCAGAAAAAAATTTGTGTGCACTGCAGATATAATGCACATTATCAGTTGATTTAAGCATAATTTGTAGCATTATATTTACAGACCATAGTTTTTCTCTGTCTAATGTGATACAAAAATATTAAATGCTAATATAAAAAGATTATTAGCGAAGCCTATTTTTAAAGGAAAACACCACCGTTTTTCTATTTTTTACTTGTTCTTGCCTCAACTTTTTTGCGGTGCGTGTATTTTTAATCTTTGTACAGCACCTCGTGAATGTGTTAGCATTTAGCCTAGCCCCATTCATTCCTTAGGATCCAAACAGGGATGAATATAAGCCACCAAACACTTCCATGTTTTCCCTACTTAAAGGGGACAAAAAAAGAAAAACGATTTTTATCTTGTCTTTGTTGAATAATGGTGGTCTACCCGCATTCACAAACATACAAAAAGTGCTAGACATGCTAAACATCTCAGTCTCATAGAAATTCCTCTTTTAGTAAAGTCAGCCAGAAAAACGGCCCAATCTGAAAAACTGTTGCTTATGACATCACAGGCATCTAACTGCCCCTCCACTTTAAAATAATTGGCTAAATTTTTTGAGTGGCAGCAAAGCTAGCCAATCAGTAATGAGATTGCAAATTAAGCCAGTAGGGGGAGCCAAATAGGTGCAAAACCACTTGTTTAAAATCCCCCACCCTAATAGAGCTATCTGAGAGAGGTTTTTAGGAAGCTTTTAAGGCATTTCAGACACAAACAAATTTTTTTTGTCTACATGTCACATCACAGAACAAGGATAAATACCCCGTTCAATCATTCTATTTCACATTTAAAGACTGTCACATGTGTAGTTACACGAGTAAGTATGGTGGCAGAAAATACAACTTTTGTTCGGAGCCATAGAAACGAATGGGGCTAGGCTAAATGCTAACACATTCAAGAAGTGCTGTACAAAGATTAAAAGTGCACACATTGAAAAAGATAGGTATGTATTAATTCATCTAAGTTGAGCTATGAGCATAGTAAAATATTGAAAAATTGTGGTGTTTTCCTTTAAGGGTAATCCTTCATGACACCACCGCTCTTTAACCCGCTCTCTTTATTTCCGCACTATCATAACCACGCCAACTCACCTCATGACTTCACTTCTCGTTCCCCCTGCTCTTATCAGGGTGCCGCCCCCCGCTTACATCGTTCGTCGCCCCCCGTCCCACTCCAGCAAGAATGCCTCAGTGTACTCCTGAGGCGCTCACGTGGTTGGTGTGAAACAATGCCTGCTTGTTTTGTCTCTGGTTTCTGTGTTTTCTTCTAGATAAACTCCTAGTCCTTTCCTCTATTGGAAAGTTACTGAGAATGTTTAGTATCAACATCTGTTATCCTCATATAACAGTTATAATTCATGTACGGTTAAGCAACACTATGTAGTTTCCATGTAAAAATGACTTACAGCTCCAGGTTGCAGCAACAGTACAATTTGTCCAGTTAAAAGTTGTTCTATCACTAAATAATTTTAGAGACATTATTTAAAGGTAAAAAAAACTACATAGTGTTGCTTTAAGGCATGAACTAACAAGTTAGGGGCCAGTCACACCAATAGCGTTTATGGCAGTTGCAGGCGCCTTTTTTGAATGATATTCTATGGGCAGGGCGCGTTTGCGCGCTGTTTATGCGCGCCGAGCGCCTTGCGGTTTTTTGCCGCCTGCCGCGCACGCGTTTTTGAAGGAGCGCTGAGAGCGGAGAAGCGCCCGACGTCATTCGTGTCTTTCCATTGTCCAATCGAATGAGGGGAGAGGCGGGCCTTACGTTGTGGTGAGGGAAGTTTACAGTTGCTTTGAAGAACCGGACTCCACTCGCTCACTCTCTCCTGCGTGTTTGTGCACCTCTCATCCTCAAACAAGGTCAGAGCAAGCGTCCTCTTTTTTAAAGTTTCTGCTGATATGACAGTTAACAGCAAAAGAGCGCTCACGCTTCAATATTTGATTGACAAGACAGCTGACTCGGTGGTTGCTTAGCAATATGAAAAGCCGCGTCGCACTGCTCTTTTTTTAAAAAAGGCAGTGCGTCGCGCCTTGCGTTTGCAAGCGTTTAAAGCGCTTTTGGTGTGACTGAAGCCTTACACTTGACACAGACATTATCAGTGGCGGCTGGTGACTGCTTTTCCGAGGGGCGCAAATTTTAAAATATGTGTTGGGAGTGTCATGTGTGTTGGGAGTGTTTTCAAAATATGTTTGTTGCTTCATGTGAACTATGTGCATCACGTGTTTTGTTAAAAATTGTTGTTGAAAATTGTGTCATTTCCTCGCCCTCATGTTGTTTGGAATCTGTATGAGTTTATTTCTTCTTTTAAACATAAAATGATACTACGACAGTTAGCGGTCGCCAGCTGAATGATGTCATGCCACTGTCCATTGATCTTTGTGATCATATTAACCCTTCCTCTCGGTCCCTCAGGTTCTTTCGGTCTTCTAGACCTAATTTTGATACTGTGCTCTAGGTGACATCCTGTCTCTACACTATCCACCCCATTCCTCATTATAACCCTGATATGACAGCTGATCCTGCAACCCTTCTTTCCATCACATTTCACTAGTTATCTCTAAACCACATTGTAGATTTGAATAATGCTTCTAATGTAAGGTTTCTCATCAAAAAAGACCAAATGGTGTAGTGATGAGCAAAACAAGGCCTTAATGGAATATTCTGGGTTCATCTCGATCTCTGTCGGCAGCATCTGTAGCATGCAGTCGATTACTGTAGGAACATTTTTTGGCTCGTACCTCAGTTTGTGTTGTACATGCAGTAATACAGGAGTCTATGAGGCAATATACCGGTCACAGACTCTGTTGATATATATACTCAACCCAGACTGTTTTCTTATTTTGGCCTCTTTACAATAAGGGTGTATTGTTAACATAAGGTAACACGTTAGCTAACACTGAACACTACAGCATTTATTAATCTTAGTTCATGTTCATTTGGGTCAATGACGTGACGTTAAAAATTTTGTGTCCGTATGGTTCAATGAAATGTAAAAGGATTAAAATTTCAAAATAAATTTGCAGATTACTTGCATACATTCTCTTTTTGAGGACCAAGTCTAACATTTCAGGTTCTATTTCATTTCGAAAGAATATTTGTGGGATAAATGCAAAAATGTCACTGTGGTGTAATCAGCCTATGTCAATTGGTATAACTAGTATTTTATTTATTAAATTATAAATATATTCATAAAAAAATGTGGGGAAAAAAATATAATCATCTAGTTTAGTGTAATATGATTTTTTAAATAATTTGTCAAAGATTATTTAGAAAAAAGAACTTTCAGCATATGTCAGGACAAATATCACAAAAACGCATTAAAATATAAATTTATAAATAAATAAATAAATGTTTTTTTTGTGATTACGCTTACATGCCATCAAAGTGGATAAAATATTTAATATTTCTCATTTTTTGGCGCAATTGGCGGTTACACCATTTGACATTTTCAGGTCCATTCAGTCTTAACTTTCATAAAAATTGTGCAAATGTAATTTTTTTATTGCATAAAATCAACATAAATACACTATGTGCATTGAAAAAAACCTGATGCATGCCTTTAAACAAGTATTTGGGTTTTTTTAAAAGATTTTTGAATTTCTCATCTTGCCAAACTGTTTTTGTCACTGACCCATTTACTAAGAAATTTTTAAAATCAAAAGCACAAATAAAAAGTTGATGTGCAATGAACTACAGTATCATTAACTGTGTTGGTTTTTACTAACATTAACAAAGATTAATAAATGCTGAAAGACTATATAAATATATTAACTATTAGCTTTATTAAAACTATGCATTTACTAATGTTAAAGGGACACTCCACTTTTTGTAAAAAAAACATAGGCTCATTTTCCAGCTCCCCTAGAGTTAAATATTTTATTTTTACCGTTTTTGAATCCATTCAGCTGAACTCCGGGTCTAGCGCAACCACTTTTAGCATAGCTTAGCATAATCCATTGAATCTGATTAGACCATTAGCATCGCGCTCAATAATAACCAAAAACCCGGAAATCAGCTGAATGGATTCCACAACGGTAAAAATCTAATATTTAACTCCAGGGGAGTTGGAAAATGAGCAGATTTTCAAGAAAATTGAAGTGTCCCTTTAACAAATACAACCTTATTTTAAAGTGTAGCGATTTTTGTTTCATGACCTCATTTATATTTGTAATATCTTCTCTTTAATGCAGTTTGTTCACATGAAGTGGGAGCTAGTCATTCAGACACAGGTAAAATCATACAGACACTATAAAAATCTATTTCTCAGTTTCATATGATAAAAGGCATATGTATATCATTATACAGCTGTTACTGATTGTTATGTTTTCTATGTAAGCAGATCTACAGTATGCCAGCATGTTAAACGTAGCAGCTGAGGAGTGGCCAAGAGCAGTGGGTCATGAGTAAACACCGTTTAACTTGCACCATCTGTAAATACAGCTATGTTTTGTGTCAAAAAATATGTATAAATGTAAGAAAACGTGTGTGCGTGCGTGTATTTGAGGGTCTGTGAGAAAGTGTCTTTTTGGTTTTTTAGTCTTATTTGTAAAATGTCTCCTTTTTTATTTGTTTCAACATGCAGTTGTCACATTAACAGCGAAGAGTAAAATCTAATGCACTGGTGTAAGAAAATGAATTTAAAGAAATTTAACCGTAAGTTAATATTTTTTAAATGATGTTTGCACTATTACATTAGACAAGAGGCCCTCAAAAATGTTCTTATAAAATATTTAGTTTATCATAATGGGAAATGCATACCATAACAGCATTTGTATGTAAAGAACTAATCACTATATTTACTAAACATGAAGGTTGTTAGTTTCATCTGCAGGTTTTTAGCACTTTTACAAAGCCACATGGATGGATGTTACAACACTATAACATGGCACTTATGTTTTATGTTATTTTACACTAAACAGCTTTTAACAAACTGTTTACTGTATGTCTCTTTATTTTCTGGAAAGATCTTTCCGATGTAGTTTTTAAGATTTCAATGCATTTACACATTTTTTGAAACTTATCACCTACACTAATGCTTACAATATATGAGGAGTAAATGTTTGATCTTAGGATCAAATAAACAAGTTTTATAAGTCTGAAACTGTCTTTCATTTGATATAAACACTATTTCCCTGTGTTGACTGTTATTTACGGTAAGCATCATATCATGCATTTACTTGATGATCCAGCAAAAAGGACACATGCCCAATAATTTATCAACATTGAAGCGGGGAAAAAAATCTGTTGTGTTTGTATATGTTTGTGTGTATACACTGCAAAAAATGACTTACTTAGTATTTTTGTCTTGTTTTCAGTAGAAATATCTAAAAGTTCTTAAATCAATATGTATTTTCTTGATGAGCAAAATGACCTAAGACAATAAGTCTAGTTTTTAGACAAAAATTATATATTTACGTGAGTTTGTGCTCAAAACAAGCAAAAATATCTGCCAATGGGGTAATAAATTTTGCTAGAATTAAGTGTTTAAGAAAAAAGAAATCTTATTTTAAGGTTTTTTTTCTCACCCCATTGGCAAATATTTTGCTTGTTTTAAGCACAGATTAACTTAAATTGTACATTTTTTGTCTAAAAACTACACTTATTTTCTTATTTTGCTCATCAAGAAATTACATCTTGATTTAAGAATTTTTTGATATTTTTACTGAAAACAAGACAAAAATACTAAGAAAATATTTTCTTGAAAATCCTTTTTTAGAGTGTACACAAAAATCAGAATTTGAGCAAATGACCCAAGAAAAAATGTCTAGTTTTTAGACCAAAAATATCCAATTTAAGTGATTTTGTGCATAAACCAAGCAAAAAAATCTGCCAATGGGGTTCAGTAAAAAATCATATTTCCTAAACACTAAATTCAACAAAAATTCAAGAAACATTTCCTTACCCGATTGGCAGATTTGTTTGCTTGTTTTATGCACAAAATCACTTCAATTTGATATTCTTGTTGTAAAAACTAGACTTATTTTCTTGGGTCATTTTTGCTCATCAAGAAAAAGCATCTTATTTTAAGAATTTTTAGATATTTTTGCTGAAAACAAGACAAAAATACTAATATTTTTTTTCTTAAAATAATTTTTTGTAGTGTACGTGCATATACAACAATATTTTCAAGAGAAAAAATTCTTGACAAAAATACTAAGATTTTTTTCATTAAAAATGTACACTCACTCCCAAAAAAATTATTTTCTTAGTATTTTTGTCTTGTTTTCAGTAAAAATATCTAAAAATTCTTAAATTAAGTATTGTATATGTATTCTCTTGGTGAGAAAAATGACCTAGGAAAATAAGTCTAAAGTTTTTATACAAAAAATATAAATTTTAAGTAAATTAGTGCTTAAAACATGCAAAAAATCTGCCAATGGAATAAGAAAAATGTTCTTGAAATAAGATTACTTTTTCATAAACACTTAAATCAAGAAAATCTTTCTTATTCCATTGGTAGATTTCTTTGCTTGTTTTAAGCACAAATTTGCTTAAATTTGATATTTTTTCTCTAAAAACTAGACTTATTTTCCTAATTATTTTTGCTCATCAAGAAAATACATCTTAATTTAAGAATTTTTAGATATTTTTACTAAAAAACAAGACAAAAACACTAAGAAAGTCATTTTTTGCAGTGCTTAAAAATTGAAAAGTTGGATCAACTTAAATTTTTCTCATTTATATTTTATATTTATATATAAAATTGAAATTAACTAAAATCCAAGTTGATTTAACTTAAAAATTTATTTAAAATTTCTTGACTATTACTTAAGGACTGGTAAATTCTAAAAATAAAGTTAAATTAGTGTTCATTATTTCAACAAATTTTTTATAAATTTTAGCAACTCCTTCCTAGTCAAGAAAGTTTAAATTAATTGTAATTTCAAGTTAATTAAATTTTAAAATTTAGGTGTAACACAGATTTTTTTACAGTGAAATAGCGACTTTTCATATTTCAAAATAATCAGAAGTTTACACAACCACTGTGAACAAACCCAACAGATCAACTTTGAATCAACTTTGAGCTGACGGTAAAAATTGAACTACAGTATGTACACCCAGCTTTACAGTAAAGCCTTGCTGTTTATTTATATTTAAGGTATTCACATTTTAAGCACAATTTGATAAGCTAAATAGTAGACAAGGCAAAGCTGCGACAATAGACAGAGACAATAATGTTGGGGCTATACAATAAGCTCATGTCAAAAAAAAAAAAAAAAATAGTATTAACTGCTTTTATCAGAGGCAATTTAAACTACTTCATCATTCTCTGCTTCCGCTGATTTAAATGCGGGGTGCATAATTTTTGAAATATACACTTTGGAAAAGGGAGTCGGGCCAACTACCAACTCAGCCAATCAGCAGTAAGAGGCGTGTCTACTAGCCAACATCATTGACTGGGTTGCGTATGTGTGGGGCGGGTCTATCAAAAGAAGGTCCAGATTCTATTGGGGTGGGACGTGTTTGTTTAGGTGATTTTAAATGTCAACATTACCTTTCAGAGATCAAGCACCCCCCGCCTTTAATCAACTTTAGTCAAATGAAATCAATATTTTGTCAAGTTATTTTATTCATTCACCTGGTGATGCTAAAAAAGACACCCTAAATGCACCCTAAATGTTTATAGCATTCAATTTAAAAAGTCAATTTCATTTACATCTATTGTAAATCTACACACTATTATCCATTCTTCTGGGTGTCATGTTAAAAAACTATAAAAATAAATAATATATAATAAATGACTTTCAACATTCTACATAACAAACATTGTCTTATTATATGGTGTATAGCAGACAAAAATGGCAAGTTAAAATCACAGCAAAGAAAGAATCGTCACCAGCAATTGCTTTAATAAGTTTAAATCTTTCAAATGTACAATTCATGACATTTACAACAATAATTTTAGTTAATATTTGTAAGGTTGTTACTGTAGATATAAGGAATTCCCATGTGGATCCTTTAGGGTACAAATGTAATAAGAACTTATTTACCAGACATAAAATGAGCACATAACAGTGATTCACAGTATCGGACATGCAGATAGATGCATGTTTCTAAGATACCGGACGACGTGAGAACGCAGATCGACATGCAAAACAAGGAAAGCTGTACCACAGCGTCAAACATTCACAAAGAGTGTTTTCTGATTCTATTGTTGTTCAGATACTTTGCGTAGCGCAACTGCTGGCATCTGAAGTTGATTTCCCACAATGTCCAACACATGTACACACACAAAAACCTGTGCCAGCCCTTTCAAATCAGTACCACGCTTCTCTTTCCCAAGTAAACAGGGTCTACCGTAATGAAGGGCCAATATTAAAGTTCCCACGGCTCAAGCAAAGTCACCCTCTTTTGTCCAGGCCCAATATGATGGTGATACCAAAGACGACTCCCTCTTATACAACACAGCTCCCCAATGAAGACCCTGGCTGATGGCATATTGGCAGTCATGCTGTAGTAACTTCCCAATGAGGAATGTGTTTTAGGTTACTCGTAAAATATTGTCACTTCTTTATTTACTTAAGAGATGAACCGTCATAATATACACTGTTCTTAAAGGGACATTCCACTTTTTTTGAAAAATATGCTAATTTTCCAGCTCGCCTAGAGTTAAACATTTGATTTTTACCGTTTTGGAATCCATTCAGCTGATCTCCGGGTCTGGCGCTAGTACTTTTAGCATAGCTTAGCATAATCCATTGAATCTGATTAGACCATTAGCATAATGCTAAAAATAAGAGTTTCGATATTTTTCCTATTTAAAACTTGACTTGGTTACTTTCAATAGCAGGGGACTATTTTTGGGCAGTGCGTAATATCACTACACCTGTAACAGCCATGTTACATCAGCAAAGTCCTTGATTATTACTCCAGAATGAGAGTATAGTTCCTAGCCTAACATCTCCCTAAAATAAAATTGCAACTTTTAATTTTCCGTCGGTCTTAGTACACGATGTAACTACAGAAGAGTCAAGTTTTAAATAGGAAAAATATCAAAACTCTTTTGTTCTCTTTAGCGTGATGCTAATGGTCTAATCAGATTCAATGGACTGTGCTAAGCTATGCTAAAAGTGCTAGCGCCAGACCCGGAGATCAGCTGAATGGATTCCAAAACGGTACAAATCAAATGTTTAACTATAGGGGAGCTATAAAATTTGCATATTTTCAAAAAAAGTGTTATGTCACCTTAAAGGGACAGTTCACCCAAAAATGAAAAACTGTCATTATTTACTCACCATCATCATGTATTTTTACCCCCAACGACTTTAAAAAAAAACATTTAATTTTAAAAAGTATTGTTGGGGTTTCTGATTACAATGGGAGTGGATGGTGACCACCTCTTCAAGCTTCAATAAGACCCGAAATTGTTAAATAAAATATACTGCACGACTCGACTGGGGTAATTTAAGTGTCCTGAAGGCATACAAAAGGATTTGGTAAAAAACTAACTAAATATCCAATATTGGATTCAAGTCTTGACTCCTTGTGCCCCACTTTCATTGGACTTTCTCTGTGTCTAAACAGTTTGCTTTTTACATCAGCGATATCCTGATAGCAAGAGGAGTAAAATAATTTATTTTATACTTTTGAAGGGTGCCTCGGTCACCATCCACTCCCATAGTAACCGTGTGCATTACATCAAGAAAGAAATTGGGGATTTAAATAAATAAGGGTGAGTAAATAATGAAAAAGTTTAAATTTGGGGGTATACTGTCCCTTTGAATGAAATCTCATTACTAGTTCCTTGGTACCAAGACGTCTTTATAATAGTACAGTAATCTATTTTTATAAATACAACAGACTAATGATATGAAATTAGCTCTTTCCAGTATAGTGACTCCATTGATCATGTATGGCATGAGGACCAGGAGGTAAATATGTAAGGTCCATGCTCCCCCAGCGGTCCCCTATACAGCTCAAACACATTTTGATTTCTACATTTAAATGTATAAGGAAACGTTAAAGCAGGGGAGGGGGCGGAGTCATGGGTGTGGCTTAAATGTCTGTACACTGATACATCAACTGGACCATTAAAAAAACATGCACAACTTGGTTGGTATGTAAGATCTTACAAGTCATGAAAGCCCTGCTGCCCTATTCCCACAGCCAAAATTCATTTAGTTTCTATTTTGAAGCCTCATGTGGTTTATTTTTTATTTAAATCACAGCTATGGTCTTCTCAAAACTTGATGTATGAATCTATTGCAGAAGGCTGTCTAGAAAGTATGGCCACCTTTGGGTGATGCATCTCATTCGGAGCAGGGTAGAGATGAGGGCCTGTATCCGGGAATGCAGATTGGACAACAGCTTGGCACATGACAATGAAAGATACGGTGAGAGACAGTGTGTGTGTGTTTGTGCAGATAGGAGGCAGGCAGGCTGGATTGTAAGTGTCTTTTAGCTCTGTGCTGTTAGTCGCTGTTCTGTGAGTGAAGCCTGGTGGGCCACCGTCTTGTTCTCATGCGAGCGTAGACTGGAGACCACATCGATGAAGGCCAAGCTCTGCACTTCTTTATGGAGAGGTTCTGAGATGAAAGCAATCCAGATTGAATACATTTTAACTGTGTTGTGAGACCCACAATGGTCCCCGAACATATTTGGACACTTAGGGCAAAATTTGAAATTTGCGTGAATTATTGCAATAGATAGAGTAGCTTTAATGCATATTTTACTGTCCTGTAAAGTCATTACTGGCTTTTCAAATTTACCAGAAGTTATATAACAAACACTTTATTATTTATAGAAATGTTGGTTGATTGAAGCTTTTTTTGGATCTAAAAGCACAAAATATCAGTTTCGCTGCTTTAGGTTGCACTTAATGGTGTAGCTTGATGATGCTGTGAAGAAGCTGAAAGTTGTAGTCTTTACCTTCATTGTAAATAGGAATCAATCCAACGGGACTCATGTTCATACTTCATACATGATGTAATGATATCAAGTTTTATAACTTTTACATCATAATTTAAAGGAAAACACTACCGTTTTCAATATTTCACTATGGTCTTACCTCAAGTTAGACGAATTAATGCATACCTATCTTTTTTCAATGCGTGCACTTCATCTTTGTACAGTGCGTTGTGAATGTTTTAGCATTTAGCCTAGCTCCATTCATTCCTTAGGATCCAAACATGGATTAGTTTAGAAGCCACCAAACACTTCCATGTTTTCTCTATTTAAAGACTGTTACATGGTAGTTACACAAGCAAGTATTGTAAAAATAAACAAAATAAAAACGACTATTTTTTTAAAGTGATAGTTCGGCCAAAAATGATATTTAACCCATGATTTACTCACCCCCAAGCTGTCCGAGTTGCTTATGTCCATCTTTTTTCACATTTTCAGATATTTTAGAAAATGTTTTAGATCTTTCAGTTGATTAAATGTAATGTTACGGGGTCCACGACCTTCAAGTCCAAAAAAAGTGCGTCCATCCTTCACAAAATAAATCTAAACGGCCCCAGGATGATAAACAAAGGTCTTCTGAGGGTAATCCGCGCGTAGTTGTTGTAGAAATATCCATATTTAAAACTTTATTAACGAAAATAAATACCTTCCGGTAGCGCCGCCATCTTAGTCGCGTCCACATTCAGGATGAGAGCTTACGCAGCCTACGGAGGCTACTCTGCTGCTGCTCTGTGCCCCCGCCCTCCGAATTTGTCATAGGTCACTAAGAAAAGTGCGTACACTACGCTAATACTCTCTCCTGAATACAGAGGAGTCTAAGATGGCGGCGCTACCGGAAGGTAGTTATTAGGTAGTAAAAAATGAGAACTATATTGTATGGCAGAAGAGCGCTTAGTTTGCAGCACTTCGACTTCGGGCGCAGTAATAATGACGAAAGTTTTAGCGAGGGGGGAGTAGTCAGAAGTGATGATGTTACTGCGCACCGAGGTGCAAACTAAGTGCTCTTATGTCATGCAATATAGTTTTCATTTTTTCCGCTTAAAAAATCGCCACGTTTTATTTAAAGTGGAAGTGTTCGGTGGCTTCTAAATTCATCCCTGTTTGGATCCTAAGGAATGAATGGGGCTAGGCTAAATGCCAACACAACCATGACGCGCTGTACAAAGATTAAGTGCACAGATAGATTAATTAATACATACCTATCTATTTTTTTTTTCAAAGTTGGGGGAAGAACATATTACAACATTAAAAAACGGTGGTTTTAAGCCAATGGAGTTGCATGCTCGACCCTACAAATACTAATGCATTCAGTGCTACAAAGATCGATGTGCATATGACATTGAAATATCGCAAAAGCAACTCAACAGAACCGCTTTCAAATCGGGCTTACAAGACTTTGAACTAAATATGGATCACTGTGCTAGTGATTGCTTTGATATTTTAATGCAAAAATCTTTCATATTGTAGCTTTAAAGGGATAGTTCACCTTAAAATGAATATTCTGTCATCATTTACTCATCCTCATGTTGTTCTAAATTTGTATTAATTTTTTTCTGATGAACATAAAAGAAGATATTCTGAGAAATGATGGTAAACATCCATTGACTTAGTAGGAAAAAAATATTTTGGAAGTATTGTGATAAATGATGAAGAAAATATTTTGATAAATGATGGTAAACACACAGTTGATGGTACCCATTAAATTCCACCATATTTTTATTCCTCCTATAGAAGTAAATGGTCACTATCTGCTGTGTGTTTACCATCATTGTGTTCTTAAGAAAAAAAAGAAATTCATACAGGTTTAGGACAACATGACAATGAGTAAATTATGATAATTTTCATTTTAAGGTGAACTATCCCTTTAAACTGTGCATAGACTACAATAGATTAAGCTTTGCTTTTTAGAGTGATCAATGACAAAGGACTATTTAAAAGTTACAGATTAAGGCTTTATTGAATCTGAAGTTTAAAATGCATTCTGGTTTTTGCATCAAACTCACCTGATCCCATGACAGAGCAGATTAAAATCATAGAGTTGTATTTGATCTCGGGTGCACTTCGCTCATCCGTCAGCAGTTTGTGTAGTACCTGCACCAGACTGGAGCCAACAAAGTCTTTCTCTGCACAATCTGAAATGAAAATGTTAGAGTAATGACTCGGCTGGCAAAGTTTTCAATTAGCCTAATATACAGAGAGACGTTTGGACACACCTTACTGGAATTATGTTCTCACTAAAGCTTTTAGAGACAAATGTAAATTGTTTTTATGTATTAACATGTCAACAATTTTGTGTGGACAGTAAAGAAAAAACATCCGAGTGCCCAGCATACCAGTGAACCCCTTTAATACAGTTTACAAAACATCCCTGGATCCACCTCATTAAATTTTATGCAGTGCATGTGCACATAATGTATTTTAGCCAAAACCTTATAGTCCCATACCTCCATTTGTGATATTTTATCATTTTTATGACTTTTTTTAATGTTATTATAATGATAAAGTATAAAATAAGTAGTGTTGAGTATTTATACTATAAACCTCAACAAAAAACTGGATAAATTCAGGTAAATATGTCCACGTTTGCCAATGATATTAATGGCAAAAGCATTCGAATTCACTTAAATGTAATCCTACTGAATGCATGCATGCTCTACACGTTTATATAACATTAAGTCATCTTTTATTTTTACCAAGGTCTAGAGCTGCAATGAGACCCAGGGCCACCAGCGCTTCATTCTGCATGATCATGTGCTCACTTGTTGCCATGGTTACCAAGTGCTTGACACCTCCACCTTGTATGACTGTTCGGACCACATCCTGTTTGGAAACAAAAGCAGTCAGAACCTTCCAGAATTTGTCCAAATTTGCTCCAATAATACATTTTACACAACAATTCTTTATTAAGTCATCTAGAGCCGGTTTCACCAGCTGGACGTACACCTGTTGATAAGACGTAAAATGCCTATGGAAAATTTATATTTTTTGCACCATCTAGGCCAGGGATGGGCAACTGGCGGCCCGAGGGCCTCACACGGCCCGGGGTAAATTTTAATACGGCCCGCTGGACCAAATTATACTTAATCAAATACTTTTAAAATAGTGATTTTTGAATTAGGACGTAAATACTCCCAACCAGGAGGGGGCGCTAGGTCCCGCGCATCGTCACAGTAAGCATAAGCCTGTGTTTAGGCTTATGTGAAGAAGACGTCGAGGTCCGACTCGAGATCCGATCAGGTTCGGGTCTAAAAGTTTAACGCGTGCCTCGGACACGGGTCGGGTACAATAATCGGGTCTCGGGTTATTTAAAATGAATGTGTTTTTGCCGAACGGACCCGTGAAGCCCTGAACTCTCGCATGTGTGTGTCAATGTCCTTTTCAAACCTCCTCTGTTTGCCAAGAGCGCTTGCGACATTGTGTGGCTGGCTATAGGTTAAGTTTTGTTGAGACAGACATGTCAGATATTTTTAAATGTACGTTTTAGCGGTTACCATGGTGCCATCGTCATATAAACAAATGGAGCAGTTCTCCAAATTTGTTACGAGGCCACCGGGGCTGCAGACTGCACAAACGTCAGTTTACATTCGGGTCAAAAATAATGCCACTGGTTTGATTGACGGGTCGTACTCGGGCCAGAATTGCTCTCAGATTTGAATATATATATATTTTATATATGTTTTGTTTTGAATTTATGTATTTTTATTTCAAATAATTTTGTTCTCTTAGGGTCAGATAATAAACTCCTCTATACTAATTTAAAAGTGCCTTGCTTGTTACAGATGTTAAAGCAATGCAGTTAAGAAGTTTTATCTGAAATGCTTGTCCACTGAAAATAAAGTTATAATTTAGAACTAAAATAATTGTTTTATAGTTTTATAGTTAAAATCTTTAAAGACAGCTTAATTGTATATTGTGGTTTTTTAATAAAGAAAATTAAGAATGGTAAATTGTGCATGTGGTTCTGGCCCCCTTGGTATAAAGGAGGAAAATGCTGGCCCTCGTCATTCTCAAAGTTGCCCATCCCTGATCTAGGCGATCTGACACTAATCTTATGTCTAGTCAAAGGTAGGCATTAAAGTTTAAAGTCTTGCCTTGTTTCTATAGAAAAATTGAAATAATTAATTAATGAGATAATAGCGCGTCTATTGCACAGGCTACGAGAGCAATGGGATTTTTAGATGTGCATAAGTGATGAGAGACCGTGCATCATCAATTCTTATATTTCCTTAATCCTTAGATATATTTATGTAGACCGAGTAAGAGAACTTCTTAAAAGGTTTCGTTTAATTTTTGCTTTAAAACTGTTAGATTTATTCAGCAAATTACCTTTTGTGGAAAAAAAATTGTTTACAGTCTGGTACAAAAAGTGTTTTTAGTCTATATAGCTATTTTTTCCTTTTATGACAACTGTGAGAGGGGTGAATTTTTTTCATAACTCATCTGGGCCGGATTTCCCGAAAGCATAACAAGGCTAATGTCAGGACCGGGTATCGAACCCGGGTCTCTGGTGTGAAAGTCTAAAGTTCCACCACTAAGCCACAGGGGGATGTTGAACCCAGTAGTCAGAAGCTCTCTTAGGTTGTTTCCAAAGAAATTTATTATAAAAAGAAAAAGGTTCCAAAAACCCTAACATCAAAGAAGTCACACAAAAAACTGAGGAATATCTCATACAAAAGAAAGCAAAATTTTCCAATAGGGAAAAAGACAAACTACTTACAACAAGAGCAAACTTACGGCGGTAACTGTCTTAGGAAAACGCAATAACCAAGCAGAGCTAAAGGGAGAGAGCCATCTTAAATACACAGCACCAAGACACATGTGAAAACAATCTAACTAATTACTAAGACATCAGAGCTCAGAGGCGACATCTAGTGGTCAAAATAAAATATTACAAAGCAAAAACTCTGACAGCTAAGTAGATCGTAAAAAACGATCGTACGAATCATCTTAGAGTTACGGGCTGTTTCCCAAAGGCTTCGTAACTTAAGTAGCACTTGAAAATCATCGTAGATCTACAAGTGTAGATCGAGTGTACGAATGTTCGTTAAGTAGATCGTAGAAAGCGCTCTTAAGTGCTAAGTTAGGTGCAAACATTATCGGGAAACCCAGCCCTGTTTGAATTATATTAAGTCTTAGGGCCCTATCATACACCCGGCGCAATGCGTGATGCAAGTGTATTTTGCTAGTTTCACCCAGGCGCAGTTATCATTTTCACGTCCAGCGTCACGTTGTTTAAATAGCAAATGCATTTGCGCTCATTTGTGCGTCCATGGGCGTGCTGGTCTGAAAATGAGGTGTGTTCAGGTGCACTGTTGGCGCATTGCTATTTTGAGACAACTAAAGTAGACTACGCCATTGACCAACTAAAACCTGGTCTAAAGTCAATGGCGCAATATTGTTTTTGTTATTTTAAGAGCGCGTTAGTATTACGCGAGACGACAACTCGCGTTTGCTTATTACACACATGGACAGCACACAAACTTTTTAACTCTTTCACCGCCAGCGTTTTTAAAAAAAGTTGCCAGCCAGCGCCAGCGTTTTTCATGATTTTCACCAAAGTTTAATGGCTTCCAGAAAATGTTCTTCTTTAAATATATAAACACACAATATACCAAATGAAAGAACAGACCCTCTGCTTTTAAACAAAAAAACCGTTTCATCCTACCTTTAGTGTTTCTTTTGCAATCAGCTTTTGAATATGGGTAGGTTTTTGCAAAAACACCACATTTTGAGCAAAAAGCAGAGATAATTTCATTTTTGTGACGGACTTTTCATAGAGATCCCATTCAGAGCGATCTTTAAAACAGACACGGACATGCAGCAGCTTGCCATAGGGCAATACTTCCGGTTTTAAAAAGTTGCGGAAGGGCGCCACCTGGTGGATAATAGCGGTATTGCGGAAAGACGGAAAATCTCGTCATTGGCGGGGAAGCGTTTTCTCTTAATTGACGAGATATCTCGTCAATGGCGGGGAAAGAGTTAAATATGACATATTAAAATGTAAAAGATTATTATGGAGTCTCTTGGACATAAATGAGGACCGATTACGAGACATTAGAAGGCATAAAGAGCTGCGTAAAGAGACTACTGTAAAGTGTTGCATGTCTGGCAGGAAGAAACAAAAAACCCAATGAGATTTCACAGGCGGTAGGATCAACTCGGACACCACAGAAATGTGAGCAATCACATTTCGCTCAGATTTACATGGATAAGACAGAATTTTTCACTTGTTTAGTCGCGTGGCAGGTTAGGATACAGTGTTTGATGTTGACATGTTATTGGCTCATGCTACAGGACATGCTGAAGTCTCAGCAACGTGCACCATAAATAAATCAGCATTAAAATGATCTGACGTTACAACAGCCGTAAAGAGAATAAATGAGCGTGTGTGGGATGTTTGTTCTGACCTTTGACTTGCTGTGTCGTATAAGAGCAGACAGCAGACGGTTAGACTCTCCCATCACACCAGCGTGGTCTTTAGCTTCACACCACTCCACCAAACGCTCCACCAGTTTTGTGTTTGTTCCCAGCTGCTCTGCAGCGTCAGCTGTAACACACAGACATGACTAAACAAACTATAAAGCACATCACATATCACTGGTTTTCACAGACCACCACAGATCCACCAGTAAACACGTTCTTCTCCTAATGAAACACTTCTTGTTAAATAAAATTGTTTAAAAGTCTTTCTTTGGTGAAAGCATGCCACCGACACCGTCGATAGCCCTTACATTGTATTTATCTAAGGTTTAAAGCCACAATATGTAAGATTTTTGTAATAAAAAACATATATCCCATGCAGTCGTGTACTTACATTATCCCAAAAGTTCCCAAGGATTTGTATATCTATTTTAAATAATAGCTTGTTCCCTTATTTTACGTGAACAGTGAAAAGTTTTTACGCGAACACACAGCCTTGCAAAGTCTACTACATTTTATTTGTATACGTACACAGGGGGTCAACGAATGTGCATTGCGACAAATTTCAATACCTCTTCTGGACTACATACTAAATACTCCTGTTCGTGCATGTGCGCCCTGCATGAAAAAGTACACACTGTTACAAAAATAAAAAGTGAAGTATACTTAAGCCCGAAGTATATATTTTTTACTTGTACGCAAACGTATGTGCGCAGTAGAATGCACAGCCTTGCAAAACATAGTTTATTTGACTTGTACGTGTACACAAACCAGGGATGCTAAACAATTAATCGCGAATAATCGTTAGCAGAATAAAATTTTGGTTGACATCATATATGTGTGTGAACTGTGTATAATAAATTTGTATAAATAAATGTACACACATGCATGTATATGTTTTAGAAATGTTTACATGTGTATATACATTTGTATATTTATGTATAATTTATATTGTGATGTAAACAAAAACTTTTATTCTGCTAACGATTAATCGCGATTAATTGTTTAGCATCCCTAACACAAACGTTCAACACATGTGCAATGGAATTGTGGCGATGTGTGTACAGTGCACGTGTGATGACGAAATTTGTGTACCTGTACGTAGACCCTTGTGTATGCGTAAAAACTGAACTATACTTCTAGTTTTTATGCTATTAATGTGCAATTTTATTTTGTTTAGTGTGCCATTTTGTGTAGTCATGCCCAGCTTCTTCTGCAGCCATTTACAAAGTCATGCCTGTATTACGGTAGTTTTTTGTTCCTAATCAACAAACCAGTATGATGCCACTATCTGAGTTACATATTACTCATACGATATGGATAAACACTCGTTTTGTCTTCTGTAGTGAGGACTGTCAATAAATACCCTGTGTGTCGATGAGCATCCGTAACGTTCCCAGGAGCTTGAACTGAACTGGAGGCATTTCAGACTTGAGAAATTTTAACACCACATCTGACACACCAGCCAAGAGCATCTTAGATTTGTTGACCACTAGACGGGAGAGAAGATGTAGATTTATTACATTCTGATCTGCCTGCCCTAACACAGTTTAAAGATACTTTATATAGACACTGATAAATCATTTAATAGGTGAAGTTTCAGACAGACCTGGTATAGCTAGATTTCTCAGAGCGCTTAGCGCTGCATGCTGGACCGTGACGTTTCCCTCATCCACGTGTCTGTCTAACAGTTCCAGAAGCTTCTGTACAATACCAGTATCTACCATGTGGATGCAGTTCCCATCTGTGAACATAAAAAGTAGGATTTTAAGGGCATTCAAATGCTACAAATAACCGAATATCAAACTTTTTATGCTCCAGTAGCTCAGAGCACTGTGTTAGCAACGCAAAAGTTTAATTCCCAGTAACACACATACTGATAAAACATTTTTACAGATTTAATACACTGTAAGTCATTTTGGATAAAACATTGGCCAAATACATAAATGCAAATGAGCAATTCCAGCATTACTGTATGGATGTGAAATTTGTGAAAGTCAAAACTTGCATTTACTACCAATATATTGAACCATCTGTTTATATTTTCCTTAACCCTGGATGATAAAGTCCAGACATCATAAAAATATCAGTCTCGTGCTTTTTTATTTTAGATGAGGGAAATATAAAAACGTTTTGTTACATACACAATGTTTTTGGGAGACAACATAATTTGCAGCGATTCTGTAAATTAAAAAGCACAAACCAGAAGCAATAACACCCATTATATGAAGAAGGGATGGCTCTTCAAAGAAAATTTTATATTTATTTATTTATTTATTTTGTTTGCACATTCATGAGAAAAAAAACTTTGGTATGGTCATGACATTTCTCTGCTATAGACGGCGGTAAATGACAATACTTAACCATGGAAAATAAATAAAAATGCTTTAAAAACTCTAACCAAGACTTTGCATGGTTTTTAAACCACCATTGACATCAAGATATCAGTTGGTTAAAAAATGTTCGGGTAACAACTGATCAGGTTGACATTTGCATGGAATTACCCAAATGTTTTATGAATGTTAAATGTGTGTTTTTGTTCAATATATCTATTGTATTTATGTATTTATAAATGTGACCCTGGATCACAATGTTTTTATTGAGATTTACACATGTGAAAGTTGAATAAATAAGCTTTCCATTGATGTTATCGAAAATCTGGAATCTGAGGGTGCAAGAAAATGTAAATATAAAAAAATCGCATTTAAAGTTCAAAATTAAGTCCACTTACAATAATAAAGTTTCGATATATTTTCGGTAGGGAATTTAAGAAATAACTTCATGGAACTTGATCTTAACATAATATTTAAATGTTTATTGGCATAAAATAAAATTGATCATTTTGACCCATAAAGTAAGGTGACCAGATTTTTCAAATGACAAGTAGGAACATGTCCTAGTTCACTGGTTAAAATATCCTTGAAATCTTACTTATTATTGTCTATGAATTTGCAATCGAAGACAAACCCCTTTTAAATGTTTTTATCTTTTTGTTGTTGTGGGTTTGTGGTTTTGTGGTCCAGAGTCACAAATGGGGACATACAATTGATAAAACATGCAAATGATGCTTGTATCAATCCAAACTTTTACAAATCCTCAGAATCTCAGCTGCTGGGTAAAAGTCTGTCAAATGTTAAAGGTACATTATCCTGCATGCACACTTTTACAGCTATGTCTGATATATGTATAAACATCCAACTGCTATACAGATAATGCCTGCAAAACAGACTTCATGTGCAGTCTGTTTGATATATTTTTAAATATATAGGCTAGGTAATGCAAAAGCATAATAAAAAATAGCAGTGAACATTTGTCACACTGTCTGTAAAACCAGGGCTAAAGTCTCAGTCTTAATATAAAATATTAGTCAAGTTTAAAGATATCAAGGTTATATTTTCACAGAATGTTCTTTATATTATACAAAAAAACAGTAAATCACAAAAACAGTTATAAACCCTACATTCATCATTATTCGGTCATTTCTGGAAGTACTGCAGACTTACCATTGCGGGCAAAGTTAGCGATGGCGAGGGCGCCAGCTAACTGAAGCTGATGGTTGTTGGAGGGCACCCATGAAAGAACCCTTTGAAAAACGCTGCCTTTCCCTCCCTCGAACAGCTTTTGCATTGATTCATCTATAGAGATTAAACACAAGATTGTAAACATAACACTACCACAAACTCTCACGTCCACACCAAGTTAACTTGTTCAAGCATTTCTTTACCTCAGAACTTTATTAATTACTCCCACTTATGATGTTCCACACCCTTAAGATCTACAATCATCTTCATAACGCAATGAAGATTTTTGTGATTAAATCCGAGAGCTTAATGAGCCACCACAGACAGCAACGCAACTCACAACTTTCAAGGCCCGGAAAGGCAGTAAAGACATAGTTAAAAAAATGTGACTACAGCGGTTCAATCTTTATTTCATAAAATAAAGAGAAAACTTTTGGTGCTAATAAAGTCAGTCACCAACAGGTATTAATAAAACAATGAAACACCGGCATCATTCACCAGGCATAGATATACTGTATATGTACATAGATTATATGTATATACATAGATTCCTAATTCGACGTCTCCATAGATGTATCCGCAAAAACAGCCGTTAATGGGGAATCTATGTGTATATATATTGGATTGAACCGCTGTAGTCACATGATTTTAAAGACGTCTTTACTGCGTTTCTGGGCATTGAAAGTTGTGAATTGCATCTGCCAAACAACCGTTAATGGGGAATCTATGTATACATATACGGTTTGGCAAGATAATATTTTTTTTACTTGTTTTAAAAGCATGCATCAGGTTTATTTCAATGCACAGTGTATTTATGATAATTTTATGCAATAAAAAAATACATTTGAACCTTTTTTATGAAAGTTAAGACTGAATGGACCTGAAAATGTCGAATGGTGTAACCGCCAATTGTGCCAAAGAATGAGAAATATTAAATATTTTATCCACCTTGATAATCATAAAAAAAATCATTTAAAAATATCATTATATTAGTTATTTCTAAATGTAAATTTGAATGCGTTTTTGTAATATTTGTCCTGACAATGAAAACAGCTCTGTTTTCTAAATAATCGTTGACAAATGATGTAAAAAATCATATTACACTAAACTAGATGATTATATTTTATTCCACATTTTTTTATTAATATATTTATATTTTAATAAAAAAATACTAGTTACACCAATTGACATAGACCGGTTACACCACAATGACATTTTTGCAATTATCCCCCAAATATTTTCAAAATGAAATAAAACCAGAAATTTTAAACTAGGTCCTTAAAAAAGTAAACGTGTGCAAGTAGTCTGCAAATTTATTTTGAAATTTTAACCCTTTTACATTTAATGTTTGTTCATGTCTGATGTTTGTTCATAAATACATGTTCGAGACATAAATACATGTGCACAAAACAGGTTATCCTTACTTCATGAAATGAGGATTGAACCGCTGTAGTCAAATGGACTATTTTAAAGATGTCTTTACTGCCTTTCTGGGCCTTGAAAGTTGTGAACTCCATCCGCCAAACAGCCGTTAATGAAGAATCTATGTATATATATCTATGGCTGATGTTTTGCGTCATGAATACATGTTCGAGACTAACTTTATGTGCACAAAACATGTTATCCTCACTTCATGAAATGAGGATTGAACCGCTGTAGTCAAATGGACTATTTTAATGATGTCGTTACTGCCTTTCTGGGCCTTGAAAGTTGTGAACTGCATCCGCCAAACAGTCGTTAATGGAGAATCTATGTATATATATCTATGGCTGACATTTTGAATTTTTATGAATACACGTTTGAGAGTAACTTTATGTGCACAAAATGTGTTATCCTCACTTCATGAAATGAGTATTGAACCGATGTAGTCAAATGGACTATTTTAATGATGTCTTTACAGCCTTTCTGGGCCTTGCAAGTTGTGAACTGCATCCGCCAAACAGTCGTTAATGGGGAATGTATATATATATCAATGGCTGACATTTTGATATCATGACTACACGTTTGTGCACACTTTATGTGCACAAAACGTGTTATCCTTTCTTCATTAAATGTAGTCAAATGGACTATTTTAATCATGTCTTTACTGCCTTTCTGGGCCTTGAAATTTGTGAATTGCATTGCTGTCTATGGGGGCCCAGAAAGCTCCCGGATTTAATGAAAAATATTTTCTTTTATTTTCCAAAGATATACAAAGGTCTTATGGGTGTGGAACACCATTGGGGTATGACAAAATTTTATTCTGGAGTGAATTAACTCTTTAAGTAACCATTATCTTGACCACTATAAGCTAGGGTTGGTGCCCATAATGGTTAGTGCATATTTTTATCATAACCATATCATCCTAGCATGTGCCAGTAACAGACAAATGTTAGCCATCTAAAACTAGCTCCACATTACATTGTGGAATCTAAACTGCTTCAAACTGATGTATTAAGGATACAGTACAGTAAAATGACACAGGACACTAGGAACTATAACTCCATTAATTCAGATCATGTAAAAAAATGAATGAAAATGAAATTCATGCATGTTCTGTTAAAAGCTGGATCAGAATGCATAAAAATGTCTCGCTCTTGGATGTGAAAACTTACTGGTTGCAGTAAAAGTTTGATTAATATTCCATAAAATATTCAAATAGTGTTTAATATTGATGAAATAAAATGTACATCTAACAGAAAAGCTACTTCACCCATTCTCTTTGTGAGATACAAAACAAGATATACATTTGATACACGAGCATGCCTATAAAGGCAGTATTGTTACTATACATACATTTAGAGGAAATAACATAATTTTAATTCTTGTTTAATCTGGTTTAACATCTATTTTGTGTTGATTATGAACTATAATGGCGCTTTTCCATTGCATAGTACCCCACGGTTTAGGTCAGGTCAATTGGCTTGGTTAGCATTTCCATCAAGTTTAGTAACACTTAGGGATGGGCATGATTAATCGACGATCGATAATTGATCGTTAAGAATTTAGTCAATGACTTTAATTTGTTATTGATTAATCGAATACTTTTTTTATCTAATGCAGGTTGCGTTGCCTAGCGTAGCGTGTGTCTTGAAGCAATTAAATGAATTTCACTGTGTGGCACCAATTCAACATTTTACCACCAGGGTGCAATATTTGACACCATACTCCGTTATCTGTGACCTTCTGTTTTGATTTAAAAAAAATAATCATGAATAGGTCATGATTTTTTGGAACAAATGAAGTCTCCGTTTAAGAATGCGGCTCGCAGCTGCAGGTTCCGCTGCTTTAGAGCACAGCATATTCAAGCGCATATATGTTCCATTTGTCTAACTAAATGTAGTTTAACTGTTTGCCACAAGTTGATCTTGTAATAAAGGTCTCATGGAGGAAAACGCGCTGTATTTTTGTATTCAACATTTTTGAAAAATAAAAGTAAAATAATTATTTTTATGATAAAAATATTAATGATTAATCGATAGTCGATCGTTAATTCTGCCGACGATCGACTAAAAAAATTTAATCGAATGCCCATCCCTAGTAACACTAACTCCTCAACCTGAGGATGTTTTTCATCGCTAAAAGGGAGTTTGGGAACTTACAGCAAAGCACAGATGACAACAGGTTTACTTGAGACAGCGCAAGCCAGCACGAAGGTAAAGCTTTTACATTATAGCGATGACGCTGGTAGTGACGATTCTCCCAGACCAATCAGTGATCTACAGTGTTTTCGCGTCACGTTTTGGTATCAGCTCGGCTCGCTTGGAACTAGAGGTCTTCACGGTCCACTTAGATCCAAAAACCTGAGGTCTCAGGTAATTTAAAATGAATGTGTTTTGGCAGAACGGACCCGAGAAGACCCGAACTCTCTCACGTGTGTGCATCAAAGTCCTTTTCAAACCTCTCATCTGTTTGCCAAGAGCCCTTGCGACATTGTGTGGCTGGAGGTAGGTTAATTTTCGTTGAGACAGACATGTCAATCAATTTTAAATGTACATTTTAGCGGTTACCTTGGTGTCGTCGTCAGATAACAAAGTAAAACAAATAAAGCATCTCACCAAATTAGTTGCAAGGCCACTAAAATTCCTTTCTGTCTGACTGCTGCATGTGGGTCTGCAGAATGCACACACATGACGTCAGTGCCGTTTGCATTCGGGTTTAAAAAGGGCCACTAGTTCGGGTCGGACTTGGAGTTTTCTCAGGTTTGTCTTGGGTCAGATCTTTCTTTAAAAAAAAAAATTTATGCACGTCGGGTTCGGGTATAAAGTGATTCGGGTCATTTCGGGCCGGGTACATTTCTTTGGACCCGAGAAGACCTCTACTCTGGGTATTACATACTGCACCCAGTGGAAAAGCCCCCAAAAGTAAGCTGACCCAACCCAAACCGTGGGGTACTATGCAATGGAAAAGCACCATAAGTGTCCCTTCCAAACCATTAGTCATTATTTATTATTTAAAGATCGGTCCTGAGCTAATTCTGTACCTCCCAACAAGAGAAGCACCATGAGGTCTGAGGCCGTCTTGAGTTGAGCCACATCTTCCTCTCTGTCACTGTTCACAGTCTGAGCGACCACCTCCAGTAGACACTCCACCAAACCAGCCTCCACCAGCTGAAGCTTAATCGCATCTGAAAGATAATAAAACAAAAACTCATCATTACTCTCTTTATAATTATGTATTTACTATAAAGTTGCTTTGCAACAAACCAGTTGAACTGAACGAATCTGATACATTTCATCCATCGACCACTTACCGTATTTGAAATGTAGTGTTTCTCTTTTTTTATTACACGGCTCTCTGGAATGCTTGATTCTGATTGGTCAGTTGAGACATTTGCAGGTTCGTTCTTTTCAAATAATAACCGCTCCAAAGTAATAACGCATAGCCGGTACTACTTGTATGTTTAAAATCCCTCCGCGCCAACAAAGATTACTGTTTGGCGCCATCTTGTGACAAACACTGGACAACCACAATTAAGAATGGAAAATTTTGACATTAATTTTAACATGTATGGAAAAAACAAAACATTTAAGCAGTGGATAGAAGAACGAACAACGACAAGACACAGAGAGCTTACTGAGACTGAACTTGACAAAATAGAGCATGACAGCTACGAAGCCAACACCAAAAAAAACAGAATGGGCAATAAAGGCGGAGTCCACGATGTTTGAAAAAACAGTTTGGAAAAGGAGACGGGCCGACTACCAAAACACACTTATAGCCAATCAAATCAAATCAAATGCCGGGTTGCGTATGTGTGGGGCGGGTCTATCAACAGAAGGTCCAGATTCTATTGGGGTAGGGGTGTGTTTGTTTAGGTGATTTCAAATATCAACATTGGCTTTCAAACATCATGGACTCCGCCTTTAAAACTTCTCAAAGACTGGCTAAAACAGAAAAAATGGAGACAGACAAGTATGAAGCAGAGGATCTTAATAAGGTATTACGATCATTTTATGCATCTGTGCAAAGTTTCGCGGAAGGATAAAAATGTTAATTTAAAACAAATATGCCAATAAAATGTTTCAAATTCATGTCCAGTTTTTTTTCTTATGTGGCAAGTAGCCGTGTAATAAGCGGGATAATGTAGAGGCAGCCTGTAGTTATCGCGAAATAAGCCCCTTCAGTGTGATACAAGACCCTCCGCTTCGCCATAACTACTTGCTGCCTCTACATTATCCCTTACGTAAACCAGGCATAAACTTTGATGACACATACCGCACTTACTCATCTGTCCAATCAAATCCTTTTTAGAATGAGAATGTCCCGCCCCCTAAGATCAACTACACTGTCACCAAAAAAATGGTCCCTAGCTGTCACTGGGGCAGTACTAGGGGTGCACCGATATATCAGCCAATGATACTTGCTATGCTTCTCAATGAATTACGGTAAAAAGCTGCTACATCCAAAAGCCAGAGGGCGCTCTCGTGCAGAAACTCGATATGCGCTGTAGGCTAAGAAATGGCATAAGGATATATATTTATATATATACAACATATATTTATGTTGCTGTTCTTCAAACCTTTTCAGGTATTTTCATGATAATAAGAATATTTTTTAAACGACTCAAACTAACATTGATTTCAGATCGATAAGGACTTACTGATCAAAAACCATAGTACGTGAAATAGCTGCGAATAATATCGGCTGTGCGATTCAGAATAGTTATCGTCCACATATTATTAGTGTATATCGGCATTTATCGGTGCACCCCTAGGCAGTACCCTTTCAAAAAGTACACCTTTGCACCTAAAGACTTCATATGAGTACCGCTTAGGTTACTCACGTAACCCCGGTTCCCTGAAATAACGGGAACGAAGCATTGCGTCAGTTAGCTGACGCTATGGGGGAAACTCCTGTTTACTCCGTGACTGAAGCCTATTGGTTAACGTCTGTACAAAGTACAGACCAATGACGTTTGAACCCGCGCGCGGGAGGAACGCGTCCCTATATAAGCGCGGTTCAATCGTCAGGAGCTCATTATTATTCGACTGAAGCGCGCAGCCGAATAACACTCGCTGCGTAGACGTTTGTAGCACGGCAAGAGACGCAATGCTTCGTTCCCGTTATTTCAGGGAACCGGGGTTACGTGAGTAACCTAAGCGTTCCCTTTCAATACGGTTCACTTCGCATTGCGTCAGTTAGCTGACGCTATGGGGGAACGTAATCCCATCACGCCGTGCATACACAACGTACTGAAGTGCCTTACCGGAGAGACACTGCGTGTGGCCCTATACCCGGCATATTCACAGCTTTAAAAGCAAATGTGTAAGCACCATATAAATTGTTGACGCGCACACGGTGGGGTTTTAAACGCACCGGGGGCACATAACATAGCACAAGACGGCGAGGTACGCGCCGCGGCTGTGCGAGATAAGTAAATTCAGAGTCACGTTGGTGAGCTCGCTGAGCGCACCGTGGTGTACACATAAAACGCATGAGCGTGCATGATTGAGCCGAGAGAACCTGCGCTCGTAGGGCAGGGACGTCTAAGCTGTACAATCTGACAACGTAGACGGCGAAGACCAGCCGGCCGCGTAGCAGATATTAAATATAGATATAGATACCCCTGTAGACCAAGTTCATGAAGAAGCCAAACTCGCACAGAGTGGGCTCTATATAGGACATAGCTCATAGAGGGGCGTGAGCCAGTGCGATGGTTTCAACGATCCATCTAAATAACCACTGTTAGCAACAGACATACGTAGTGAGTGATCTGCGAAGCTCACGAACGGCCGATCTGACTATAATATGCGGCAGAACGGTTCGTAGCGTGGGATTATACAGATACCACAATAGTGTGAACCCCGGTGCACCCTCGAGCGCATCGGGATGCATATAGGTAGTATTATAGTGCACAGATCGGTGAGCTTTCCAAGCGCGCCGTAAATGTGTATTGACTATAAATTGCACGGGCACAGGTGAACACTTGAATACATCGTGAATGCATATAGATGAATCAGAGTGTTATAATGCACAGGCCGGCAAGATTCTCGAGCGTGCCGTCATGTGTTCTGATAATAAATTGTGCGCACACGGGTGAACTCTTCAGTGCACCGTGAATGCGTATAGATAAATCAGTGCACACAACGCGCCGTGAATGTGTACAGATATGATTGATGAACGTAACGGTGGGCACCCAACGCACCGTGAACGTACACAGATGAACAACAATGTATGTGTCACAAAGCATAACACAGCTGTGTATACAGATGAGCTTTCCCAAGCGCATCTTATTGTATACCAAAATGTTATAGCGTGTACATGTGAGCTTCTCTAAGCGCACGGTGGACGCATATAATTAAAACCCATATCGTGCATACAGGTGAGCTAATGGGCGCACCTTTAATGCAACAAACCTCAGTAGTGCGCGAAGCAGGGATGTCGAAGCTGTAAACTGACAACGTGGACGGCGGGGACCAGCCGGCCGTGTCACAATTGTCAAATGAGAAACCTCTAAGACCATGCCCATGCTCTAAGACAAGTGAGCATAATTGTCACGGGAGGTGATAACGTCAACGATCCATAAATAGCCTGTATTGACAGGTGCTCTAGTGAGTGATCTGTGACGCAGATAAACAGCTGATCGTCTGATGTACGTCAGACGTATGTGTCATACAGGACCTTGGACAGTTCCAGAGCGCTGTGCCTCGGGCACCGTCCGCATCTGAGAAATGACAGGCTTATGAATAAAGTGAATGGCCAGCCGTAAAAGCATGGTTCGCTGTTACCGCCGCCGTCCGCATCTGAGAGATGACAGGCTTGTGAATTAAATGAATGGTCGGTCGTAAAAGCGTGGTTCGCTGTTATCACGGCCACATAGATATAGGTAGGGGAGAGAGCCGCCGTGCCTCTGTAGTGAGGAGAAAAGTGTTCCACCGGCGATTCGCGGGGGGTTTTGACTTTCAAATGTCACTAGACAGAATGGATCAGACTTTGCATAAGGACGCCTCGTGAAAGGGGTCCTAGCAGCTTGTGTCAATGTGTCATAAGGCACGTAATGTAGGTCGTGTCCCACGGATGCCATCTCCGCACGCCCATCGTAATGGGTTAATATTGGTAGTTTAAGCATGAGATGCGTATCACTCTGATTGAACATAGCTTATAAAGCGATGCAATGAGTTTATAAAGGAGATGACTCGTCAGCTTGTTCAGGGGGCGAGATCTCAGTCTGGTTCGGTAAATAATGAAACCACCGTAGATTGCCCGGCCGCATTATCACAATAACACGGTCGAGAGTGCTGCAGTGCTAAATCATCCTCATAATGTACCGTATTCACAGTACAAGGTGATTTATATGAGACAAACGGCGTTCCACGCGCCGAAGGCTGATTGCCGTCGTAAAGCGTGTTCAATCCACAGCAAATGCTGGGCTAGCTCGTAATGACAGCACTTCATGCAGCCGTGTGTAACTTAAGCAAGCTTCCCGGCCGTCAGCTCGGGGCGGGACCTTTGCTTAGTCAAACTGAAGTGGACTTATGAACAGAATGCCACGATATTCAGCTTTCTGAGGCTCGTTAGAGGGGTACGTGTGCCCGTCTTAAACGAGATGCCGCGCGCGTCTGACTGTGCGCGCGCTTTAAGCTTTGAAACTTATTGTGGCGGGTAGCAAGCTCACTTGAGGTTGATATTACCCTTAATATCTCCGAGTATTGGAGCGGAGGTGTGAGCGTCTTCGGATCCGCTAATATAAATCAGCTATATGGCCGAAAAACGTCATAAACCGCTTGGCTGTAAGCCTTTGAGTGGCCGTCCGGAGAGGGCGCGATTCAAACGCTTGGAGCCATGCAAAAGTCTGAGGCTGTCCTTCCTCTAGGAAGAGAGAATAACAGCCGTAAGACCGTGCTCGTTTGCGCCATCAGCATCGTAGCGGAGAAACTGAGGTGGGCTGCGAGCGAATTTGGCAGAAAGGTGTTAGAGACACCGTACAGTCGTGGGGTGTCAATACACAGTATATGGCCAAACCGGGGTCTTTTCGGCTAGCGTCGATAGAATTATGGACAGCGGGCCGTGTGTGCGTATTACTGATTGCTTGTCAGTAAGGCGATAAAGTGTTTAGAGACACCGTACAACCGTGGGTGTCAATACACAGTATAGTAAGCACGGAAATTACTCTTTTTAGAGGAATTAAATACCGTTCGCCACTATAGTGAGGTCGCATAGCCGACAGTATTACACAGTATGTTTGGATAAACAGCACACAGAAAACATTACAGGGCAGTCCAGCCGAGGCGCGACATAACCCCTTTTCTCCCAGACAGTTTCGTTCTCTGTTGATGCAGCTGTGCTGCGGAGACCAGAGCTCAGCCGTTCAGGTGCACAAGCCTCAGTAGTGACGGTGACCGAACGGCTCACGGAGCAGAGCAGTATGTCTAGGTGGTTTAATGTCAGACTGAACCCATCGCAGAGAGGAAGTCTGCCGTGAGGCCCGCGGTTTTGCCGTTTATTAAAAGGGCAGAAAAACCGGGTATATATATATAAGAATGTACCAATATTCAGCGCACTGATATAGGACGGGACTGAATAAAGGGAGGTATTCGGGCCTCAGTATATTATAAACAAATTCGTTCTGCCTCTGATTCCGTCTAAACCAGAGAGAAATTACCAGGCAGACGAAAAATGAGCTATCTGAAGTGAGATCGGCTCAGGCCAGTAAAGCTCTATAATAAGTGTTTTAGCGCTCCAATAGAGGCGTGTCCGCCTTATCGAGCAGACGAATGAGATCGTGCCGCTCCAGGAGGGGAGGGGCATGAAGCTCTCTTATAATGAGTGTTCTTGGTGCTCCAATAGCGGCGAATCGGCCCTATCGAGCAGACGAATGAGATCGCGCCGCTCCAGAGGGGAGGGGCATGAAGCTCTGTAATCGTTGAACACTGGACAGCTGCATTTAGAGGCAGCGAGCCGTAATACCGCGTGCTAGCTAAGCCGTTAAGAGACCTCACCACTGTGGGGAAAGGAGCGAGGGACTCCGCGAGCGTGGAGCACGAGTGGCTGTGCTATGACAGAGACAGGGGCAGACCGCCCGTGTTTGCTTGTCGTATGCATCTATCCAGGTCTACGGTTCCCCGCTTGTTCATCTCAACAAGAGAGGAACGGCAGAGGGGAGCAGCAACACAGACAGAACAGCCATGCGTCGTGACGGTATCACCCGATGCACTCGGGGGATTAATATATGTGCCAGAGATCTCGCCACTGAATTTGAGAGGAGCGAAGGGACTCTGTAAGCATGAACGGTTGCGGTGTGACAGAACACAGGGGGGGTTAGTCCGTGTGTGCTTGTCTATGCATCCATCTAGTCTCATGGCTCGCCGTGTGTTCATCCCGGCGAGAGAGGAACAGCAGGGGGAGCACGAAACATGGATAAGACAACCAAAGCATAAGCGCGGTCCCGGCGTGGGAGGTGCCAGACCGGTAACGCGCTCGGAGGAAATTCATAGCAGAGAGGCTCACCGAGCCGCTGTGCTGGACGCTATTACAACAGCGCCTGCTCTTTTAGCTTATAGCTTTATATTAAAAATATTGATCTTACCGGGCGGCCGCAGGGGAGACCTCGTCAGGCGTGTCCGCTGCACAGGGCTCGTACCACGGCAAGCGAAGGCTATCTTCGGTTCTCGGCCGGAAAGCGGCAGGGGAAGACGCTAGACCTGGACTCTGCTATCTTCGGTTCTCAGCCGGAAAACGGCATGGGAAGACGCTAGGCCTGGACTCCGCTGCAGGGCTTTTGTCAACGGCGAGGTAAGGCTTCTTCTTTTCTTCGGAGCAGCGAGAGGTTCGCGCTGAAGGAGAAAATAATGAGCTCCTGACGATTGAACCGCGCTTATATAGGGACGCGTTCCTCCCGCGCGCGGGTTCAAACGTCATTGGTCTGTACTTTGTACAGACGTTAACCAATAGGCTTCAGTCACGGAGTAAACAGGAGTTTCCCCCATAGCGTCAGCTAACTGACGCAATGCGAAGTGAACCGTATTGAAAGGGAACTCAGAGATATATATTGGTATGAAAGATTGCATATAAGTACCTCAATACCTACATCCTTGGGGTAGACACAGTGATGTAAGTACACTTGACATACAAAAAATCCTAAAATAACCTATGAATATCAACATAATCTGAGCTACTGAACAGCCCAGAAAGAAAAAGTCTAAGGTCAGACATATGGCTGTCTCCCTACATATTTGGCTTCTTATGAAACCCCTGCAGTTTTCAGGTACAGCAGCAAAGCTCGGCCTTTCTCCGTCAATATCCCCTCACACACATACGAGTGAACACGTGACTCTGTCGGTTTGGCCTGTAGTGATGTGTAGTCGCTGTAAGTAGGCCGTTGTCTTGGAGACTGGCAGGATGGGATGGCGGCTCTGTGCACAGAATCCTAACAACCCGAGTGCTGCTTCAAAAGCACGCTTTCAATGGCTTAAGCCCTCCATCTCCCACGCTACTCTCTCGCTCGTTTTATCTCTCTCTCTCGCTTTATTTTGTTTGTTTATACATTCCCATACAACACACTCACCTCTTTACTTCCAAAAAAACTCCTATATGAAATAACATGAATGCATCGAGGATCATGCTTGAAATGAGTCAAGACAAAATATTGTCTTATATACAAGACACTGCATTTTCTTGAATTAAAAATAACCACATTTACTTGGAAACATATGCAATACATATCTGACATAATCTTTAAATTAACTTATATCTTTAATATTGGCCGAGTTATTAAAGTCGAATCAAACTTTAATGCTTCAAATCTCATTATTACATAAGGAGACTTTAGCCTGGATTTCACAAACAGGGTCACGTACCTTAGATAAAAATTTCTGCTAAATAAATTAAATAAAATTTTCACATTTTTGACTATAGCAAACAGCTTTTTCTTGTAAAAATCTAAAAGAATTTAGTGAGGGGTTGTGTTTAAAACAAGACACTATATCTATTAAAATATATTTATACCCTAAAACAAGATAAATACTAATAAAGAACTCCCATATAACGTATTATCTTCTGCCCTTCAATGCATTCAAGTTCTGCCTATCATCTTTCGCTATCATACGCCGTTGTTTCAGGCACACTTTTCAACGTCTTTTCAACATCAGACGAGCTCGCAGACAAAATGGGCAGCTGACCGCGGCTGGCAGATTCATAGTCCAGACCGCAGCTGCTAGCAGACCCCCAGATCTTTATTTTGGGGAACGATGGAGGGGCCGAATGAGGAAGAGACGAGTGATCACACTTATTAAGCAAACAGAAAATAAGCAGAGAAATCTCACACATCTGCTTAATTGTAGCTTCCTCTCCCATGAGCCAAAAGACTGGTTACCGTCACCAAACCAGACTGGGTTAGCATTATTAGAGATGTCACTCTTTATAGCTTGTCTGGCTTTATTATAATATAAATTAAAAGCATTGTGTTAGCTGCTCAAAGGTTGTGGGTTCGACACCCAGGAACCACACATACTGATAATATGTACAGCTTGAATGCACTGGAAGTGCCTGCCAAATGCATACACGCAAATGTAAAAAAATCAAACATTTGAAAAGAAAATTTGGTTGGCTCATGATGAATGCCAAAACACTCATCTCTTGTTTCCAGTCTCAACAGGTGGCAAAGGCATAACTTTCCATATAAGTAACACTGCATGCTTACAGCTGGGAGATAAGACTGAAACTACTGAACACAGTTATGCAGTCGGTCAGCACGTCTGCATCGGGCAGCGTGCCAGTGTCCATAAAATGATCTTTATATACCCTCAATGCATGCTAAGTAAGGGATAATGTATGGTCAGCCGGCTGTTATAGCAGAATAAGGCCCCAACTTTTAAAAGATTTGACAAGATGTACAAATGTCATGAATACGCTTTTTGGTTTAATCATTTGTAAATATAAGGTCATGTTATTAAAAGACATTGATTTTTAGCATCCGGGTTAACGTGTGTTATTAGTTTTGAGTGGTTGTTATCTGGAAATAACAAACCTGCAAATGTCGCAACTGGCCAATTATAATCAAGCATTCCAATGAGCCACACCTTTTTGTTATATCAAACAAAGGCATGCAATTATGTTTACTGTTTATCAAAAAAAGTAAAGTGCAAAGACAAAATATTTGCATTTATTTATACTAGATTCAAAATACATATTTGATCATTTCATCCTTTACATAGAAATCAAATTTTTGGTATTAGCATTGATGGGCATCATGCTCTAGTGTTTTATTACATTTATGCATTCGGCAGATGCTTATGTAAAAAAAAGAGGCTTATAGTGCATTTACACTAAATCTTTTCTTTAACGTTATGTGTGTTCGCTGGGTATCGATCCTATGACCTTTTGAACTGCCAAGGCAATGATCTACCAATAGGGCTGTCACAATGATTAAATAACCGTCTCATAACAATTGTTTGACCTCATTGTGATGATTTCAGATCACTGCAATGATTGCACATCTCTCTAAAAACACAAGGGGGAGCTGCAGTGCCTGTATAAATGAGACAGTATCAGAGGGTGCTCCTTAAAGGAGTAGTCCACTTTATAGATGGGGCCCATTGACTTACCATAGTATTTTTTTACTATAAAAAGTCAATGGACCCCAACTTTAAAGTGGACTACTCCTTTAACTGACACAGCAACGTGAAACATTGCAGGAGCACATGCAATAAAATACCTATATGAAAGTAAAAAAAATATCTAAAACATCCTAAACAAAAAAGTTACTGTTGCGGAAATGTTATACAGTGATGGTGATGTATACAAAGACACAACATGATTATTATTTTCAAATACCAGAGTATTCAAAGGTGCAGTGTGTAACTTTTGCAATATAATATACATAATGAGAAAGACCTTACAAAATGAACTGTGTTGCATTTATTTCCTTAGAATGAGCCCTTTTTATCTACATACACAGCAATATGTAAGTCGCCATTTTGCACCACCACGTTTCTACAGTAGCCCTTAATGGACAAACTGCTCTACAAAGTGCGTTTTGTCACTACGTTGTCTCAGACGATGACATGTTTGTCCTGTGGCTACAGGCTACAGAGATTTTTTATTCATCAAAGTGATTCTTACCGTTCTCTGCGAGTGGAGCCAACACCTCAAAGATCATCTCCTTCTTCTCATGTTCGACCTGCTTACGGAACAGTCGGACAAGCTCCTCTGCGATATTCGTTGAGGCAAACTGCTCCTTACTCGATTCTGATCCAAGAACAGTCAACAGAGATTTATTACATATTCATTACAGAAAAAACATGTTGCAGAACAATGTACATGGAATTACTATTAACAGGAAACTTACCCAGCTCTGCAAGGTTCCCAAAAGCAATGAGGCACATCTCAGTGAGCGCTGTGTTTTGGGAATGAACCCCTAGTAGTTTGACCAGTGTTGGGATCACACCCATAGTGATCAGCTGTGCCTGCAGTGAGTCTAGAAAGAAAAGCAAAAAATCAGTTTTCAAACAGTAATAGTAGAACAATGACAATATAGATAATACAAAAAGTCTTTCTTTCTGGTTTCATCAGAATTGCAGGGTGAAAGAGCTGCAATAGTTTTATCAGTTCAGAGAAATACACAATAAATTGTTCAGAGATTTCATTTTTGCAAAGTGCCCAGCTGAGACCAGAACAGAAAATGTAGACTTGACCTGAAAATTGTAATGTATAAATCAAAACCTAGTGAACCGAAGTACTGTAAACCGCTTAGCTATTATATTTCATGTTCATATATCTAAACATCAGTCGCCTAAAAGACATAAGTTATTATAGGGATAATTATACTCTATATTATAAAACATATCATATATATCTAAAAGGGCCACAAGATGTCTCAAAGTTATCGCAACATTGCAAACACGCATATCGCAACACATGCATATCGCAATGGTTTGCAATAAATTAATGATTTTATTACTTCTAAATGTTATTTATAGTCGGTGCAGAGAGCAAAGAAACTGGTAAAACAGAGAGAGTGATTTCAGTATTTAAACATTTTAAAATTATTTAAATTGATTTACAAACGTTAAGCATTATTGAATCGCATGTCGGAAAATTTAGCAAGGTAACACCCAGCACAAAATTTAGCAAGTTACCATATACCGAAAAATTCAGCAAGCTAACGCACATCTCAAAACCTAGCAAGTTACAGCATATCACAGAATTTACAAGTAATCACATGTCACAAAATGTAGGAAGATATCGCATAAAAAAACCTAACAAATTACAGAATAGGGAAAAATTTTGCAAGCTAAAGCATATCACAAAATTCAGCAAGATATCATATATAGTTAAATTCAGCAAGTTATCGCACATCACAAAAATCTAGCAAGCTACAGCATATCGTGGAATTTACAAGGTATCACTTATCACAAAATGTTGGAAGTTATCCCTAAAAAAAAAAAACTTTAGCAAGTTATATAGTATATAATTTTTTTTTAAAGTAAGTTGTCGCATATCGCCAAATGCGGCAAGCTAATAAATACCGAAAAAGTCAGCAAGTTATCGAATAGGCCAAAATTTAGCAAGCTAAAGCATATCACAAAAGGTGGCAAGTTATCGCACAAAACCCCCTTTTATTGCATATCACAACATCGTAAATATCGTAACGCACGTATATTGCAATGGGTTTTATACAGTATATTAATGATTTTATTACTTATAAATGTAATTTATAGTCAAAGTTTTAGGACGATGCAGAAAGCAAAGAGACTGGTAAGAGAGTGATTTCAGTATTTCAACATATTTCAATATTATTCAAATAGACATATACCATAAAATCTAGAGAGTTACCGCACATCCTAAAACCTAGCAAGTGGCAGCATATCGCATATTTTACAAGTTATCGCATGTCACAAAATGTAGCAAGTTATCGCATAAAAAACCCCTAGCAAGTTACAGAATGGCGCAAAATTTTGCAAGCTAACGCATATCACAAAATTCAGCAAGTTATCGCATATAGTTAAATTCAGCAAGTTATCACACATCACAAAAATCTAGCAAGCTACAGCATACCGTAAAATTTACAAGATATCACATATCACAAAATGTTGGAAGTTATCCCTAAAAAAAAAAAACTTTAGCAGGTTATATAGTATATAATTTTTTTAAGTAAGTTGTCGCATATTGCTAAATGCGGCAAGCTAATAAATACCGAAAAAGCCAGCAAGTTATCGAATGGGCCAAAATTCAGCAAGCTAAAGCATATCACAAAAGGTGGCAAGTTATCGCATAAAACCCCCTTTTATTGCGTATCACAACATCGTAAATATCGTAACGCACGTATATTGCAATGGGTTTTATATATTAATGATTTTATTACTTATAAATGTAATTTATAGTCAAAGTTTTAGGACGATGCAGATAGCAAAGAGACTGGTAAGAGAGTGATTTCAGTATTTAAACATATTTCAATATTATTCAAATAGACATATACCGTAAAATCTAGCAAGTTACCGCACACTCCAAAACCTAGCAAGCGGCAGCATATCGCAAATATTACAAGTTATCGCATGGCACAAAATGTAGCAAGTTATCGCATAAAAACCCCTAGCAAGTTACAGAATGGCGCAAAATTTTGCAAGCTGACGCATATCACAAAATTCAGCAAGTTATCGCATATAGTTAAATTCAGCAAGTTATCGCACATCACAAAATCTAGCAAGCTACAGCATACCGTAAAATTTACAAGATATCACAAATCACAAAATGTTGGAAGTTATCCCTAAAAAAAAAACTTTAGCAAGTTATATAGTATAAAATAGTATAATAATATTTTTTTTAAGTACTGCTAAATGCGGCAAGCTAATAAATATCGAAAAGCCAGCAAGTTATCGAATGGGCCAAAATTTAGCAAGCTAAAGCATATCACAAAAGGTGGCAAGTTATCGCACAAACCCCCCCCTTTTTATTGCATATCGCAACATCGTAAATATCGTAACGCACGTATATTGCAATGGGTTTTATATATTAATGATTTTATTACTTATAAATGTAATTTATAGTCAAAGTTTTAGGACGATGCAGATAGCAAAGAGACTGGTAAGAGAGTGATTTCAGTATTTAAACATATTTCAATATTATTCAAATAGACATATACCGTAAAATCTAGCAAGTTACCGCACACTCCAAAACCTAGCAAGCGGCAGCATATCGCAAATATTACAAGTTATCGCATGGCACAAAATGTAGCAAGTTATCGCATAAAAACCCCTAGCAAGTTACAGAATGGCGCAAAATTTTGCAAGCTGACGCATATCACAAAATTCAGCAAGTTATCGCATATAGTTAAATTCAGCAAGTTATCGCACATCACAAAATCTAGCAAGCTACAGCATACCGTAAAATTTACAAGATATCACATATCACAAAATGTTGGAAGTTATCCCTAAAAAAAAAACTTTAGCAAGTTATATAGTATAAAATAGTATAATAATATTTTTTTTAAGTATAGCTAAATGCGGCAAGCTAATAAATATCGAAAAGCCAGCAAGTTATCGAATGGGCCAAAATTAAGCAAGCTAAAGCATATCACAAAAGGTGGCAAGTTATCGCACAAAACCCCCTTTTTTTTATTGCATATCACAACATCGTAAATATCGTAACGCACGTATATTGCAATGGGTTTTATATATTAATGATTTTATTACTTATAAATGTAATTTATAGTCAAAGTTTTAGGACGATGCAGATAGCAAAGAGACTGGTAAGAGAGTGATTTCAGTATTTCAATATTATTCAAATAGACATATATCGTAAAATCTAGCAAGTTACCGCACATTCTAAAACCTAGCAAGTGGCAGCATATCGCAAATTTTGCAAGTTATCGCATGGCACAAAATGAAGCAAGTTATCGTATATAGTTAAATTCAGCAAGTTATCGCACATCACAAAAATCTAGCAAGCTACAGCATACCGTAAAATGATAAAAGATATCACATATCACAAAATGTTGGAAGTTATCCCTAAAAAAAAAAAAAAAACTTTAGCAAGTTATATAGTATATCAATTTTTTTTTAAGTAAGTTGTCGCATATTGCTAAATGCGGCAAGCTAATAAATATCGAAAAAGCCAGCAAGTTATCGAATGGGTCAAAATTTAGCAAGCTAAAGCATATCACAAAAGGCAGCAAGTTATCGCATAAAACCCACTTTTATTGCATATCTCAACATCGTAAATATCGTAATGCATGCATATTGCAATGGGTTTTATATATTAATGATTTTATTACTTATAAATGTAATTTATAGTCAAAGTTTTAGGACGATGCAGATAGCAAAGAGACTGGTAAGAGAGTGATTTCAGTATTTCAATATTATTCAAATAGACATATATCGTAAAATCTAGCAAGTTACCGCACATTCTAAAACCTAGCAAGCGGCAGCATATCGCAAATATTACAAGTTATCGCATGGCACAAAATGAAGCAAGTTATCGCATATAGTTAAATTCAGCAAGTTATCGCACATCACAAAAATCTAGCAAGCTACAGCATATCGTGGAATTTACAAGTTATCACTATCACAAAATGTTGGAAGTTATCCCTAAAAAAAAAAAATTTTGCAAGTTATATAGTATATAATTTTTTTTTTTTAAGTAAGTTGTCGCATATTGCTAAATGCGGCAAGCTAATAAATATCAAAAAAGCCAGCAAGTTATCGGATGGGCCAAAATTTAGCAAGCTAAAGCATATCACAAAAGGTAGCAAGTTATCGCATATAGTTAAATTCAGAGCAAGTTATCATACATCACAAAATCTAGCAAGCTACAGCATACCGTAAAATTTACAAGATATCACATATCACAAAATGTAACAAGTTATCCCTTAACTAATTTTTTTTAATTAAGTTGTCGCATATCACTAAATTTGGCAAGTTAATAAAGACCAAAAAATGTCAGTAAGTTATCGAATTGAAAAAAAATTTTTCGTAAGCTAAAGCATATTGTATACTGCAAAAACCATTATCGCATATCACAAAAGGTAGCAAGTTATTGGCAAAAAACCCTTTAGAAAGTTATCGTATATCTTTTAAAGTAAGTTGTCGCATATCATTAAATTCAGCAAGTTATCGCATATTGCATTTCTTTTCCAATATTGTGCAGTCCTAGTAACTGATTTTATACACTGGTTGACTACAGATGTCTCACTAATGCAGAGAGACACAAGCGGCCCCTGCACATCTGGCACCATCAACTTGTCAGAAAGCAGATGTTGATCTGTAAATTGAACAAAGCAAAGACGAGACTGCAGCTCAGACAGCACACAACTGCATTCAGATGGAGGCCCAGGCAAAGAAAAACATCAGCAGTTGAGAAGCAGAAATGTGTTAAGAGATGAAATCAGAAATGAGCATGAGGTAAATTCAACATCATGTTGAAGAAAGAGTCATCGTTAAACATTCATGCATTTAATCACATTTAACAAACATGGTCAAAATGCTTTTTTCTTGATATATAAATCTCCTAGAATTTGCTTTGTTGATCTCGAAAGCTTTGCTGGTCTGTGCAAAAGACGATATAAGAATTCTTGACAGTACCAAGAACCTTCAAAGAAGCCTTTAAAACGAAGCACAACCCTTTTCAAGACATCATTAACAAACATAATTTACAGATTACATAATGTGTGTTTTCTGAAAGACTATCTGCATTACATTCAATCCCATGTACGTTATTCTTAAGTGCATCATTTCCCAAAAGAACAACCATAGTTTCCAGTTATTTTTTCTGTAGCACCAGCCCTTTGCCGCAATCAGCAATGATGTTTCAATATTAATGAGAGCTAAACAGTGAGAGTTACAAACAATGATCCATAGTTCATCAATATGCACCTCTGAAGTACTAAATATAAACTCTTTAGGTCCAAAGGTGTACATTTTGAAAGGGAGACCACTCTGGTGACAGTTGGGGTACAAATTATGACCATTTTTTTACAGTGCCCAAGACAAGGCTTATAATAAAAAAAGCATGTAAATATTTGCCTAAGGTGACTCACTTATGTAAGATATCCTGGTGTCTTAGTAAAGAGATGAGAGGCTTAAAACAAATATACTTAGTATGGATTAGCAAACAGATACATTTGACAGCAATTGCAGAGAAAAGGCAGAGAAGAGAGATTCAGATTGTAATATAAAATGGACTAATGATAATATTCAGGATGAACAAGCATCCCGCAGCTCCGCTGGCTATTCTACTTTATTAAAATCATAGATGATATTTCATTTCAACAGGCAAGAGAAATTGAAAATGTCTGAATATGTGAGTTTAGTTGGTTTGCGCTAGCCTCTAGACACGATGTGTGATAGATAAAAAAAAAACAGAAATTCGCATTTTGAGCTCTTCTGGGTAACAGAGATGAAGGAAACAGGACTTGGTCTAAGAACATCAAATTGTAAATACACAGCCTGCATTGCATTAAATATTAAACAACGCACAACAGCGCTGCATAACACAGGGATAGACCCTTGTGTAACCTATAGCACAAGTCGTGAATTTTAAAACTGTGCTGCGAATAGACCAAATCATCCTCTTATTGGGGGAGGATTACAGTTCATTGTGGAAATGTCAGTGTTTGAAAGTAAAAATGAATGTAGTCCTATTATTGTGCATATTATGCAGAGGTTTTACTGGCTCAAAAGTTCAAATCTGGAATTTTTTTTAACGTGTTGTACAGCTGGAATTATGGGAAAATATACTGTACTACTTTATTTCTTACTATAAGCATGACTTGTACTATTGTAATTATTGCAATGTGTATAAACAATATGAATTTGTAGTCAATATGCAAAAAAAAATCGACTTTGCCCAAACAATGGAAGACAGAAGAAGTGCTTAATATCATAAATGCATCACCTGCACTAGAGGAAAGCCAGCCATCAGTTTAACGAAATATTAAAGGGATAGTTCGGCCAAAAATGATTTAAACCCATGATTTACTCACCCCCAAGCTGTCCGAGTTGCATATGTCCATCGTTTTTCAGACAAACACATTTTCGGATATTATAGAAAATATTTTAGATCTTTCAGTTGATTAAATGTAATGTTACGGGGTTCACCCATAGTCCACGACCTTCAAGTCCAAAAAAAGTGCGTCCATCCTTCACAAATTAAATCCAAACGGCTCCATGATGATAAACAAAGGTCTTCTGAGGGTAATCCGAGCGGTGTTGTTGTAGAAATATCCATATTTAAAACTTTATTAACGTAAATAAATACCTTCCGGTAGCGCCGCCATCTTAGTCGCGTCCGCATTCAGGATGAGAGCTTACGCAGCCTACGGAGGCTACTCTGCTGCTGCTCTGTGCCCCCGACCTCTGAATTTGTCATACGTCACTAAGAAAAGTGCGTACACTACGCTAATACTCTCTCCTGAATACAGAGGAGTCTAAGATGGCGGCGCTACCGGAAGGTATTTATTTTCGTTAATAAAAGTTTTAAATATGGATATTTCTACAACAACACCGCGCGGATTACCCTCAGAAGACCTTTGTTTATCATCCTGGACCCGTTTGGATTTAATATGTGAAGGATGGACGCACTTTTTTTGGACTTGAAGGTCGTGGATTATGGGTGGACCCCGTAACATTACATTTAATCAACTGAAAGATCTAAAATATCCGAAAATGTGTTTGTCTGAAAAACGATGGACATATGCAACTCGGACAGCTTGGGGGTGAGTAAATCATGGGTTTCATTTAGTTTTTGGCCAAACTATCCCTTTAATCAAGACAAAAGCAGCCATTTAACAAACCCATCATGTCAATTCTATGAAGTCATTGATCGAATTAAAGAGGAGTTATGTATCTCTAAAAAAAATGCTGGGTTATTTTGAACCAATGCTGTGGTGAAAATAACCCAGCATTTTTTTGTTACCATAAAAAAGGTGTATAGTAGTCCCCTACAGATATTGCCAATATTGTTCAACCATGCGGTATTTAATACAAAACAGACTTATAGGGATTATATAGAGATTAAAGTACTTGTTGATTTAGACTAAAAGAAACACACATTTATTTACAAACTGTATTTTTATAAAAATGTATAAAATAAAATGTTATAAAAATTTATAAAAAAATACACTGTGTAAATAAATACATTTGTATGTTTTTTTATAATCCAGCATTTTTGGAGTATTATACAGTGAGGAAAATAAGTATTTGAACACTCTGCTATTTTGCAAGTTCTCCCACTTAGAAATCATGGAGGGGACTGAAATTGTCATCGTAAGGGCATGTCCACTGTTAGAGACATAATCTAAAAAAAAATCCAGAAATCACAATGTATGATTTTTTAACTATTTATTTGTATGATACAGCTGCAAATAAGTATTTGAACACCTTAGAAAGTCAATGTTAATATTTGGTAAAGTAGCCAAATCGTTCAGCGGTCAAACATTTCCTGTAGTTTTCACCAGGTTTGCACACAGTGCAGGAGGGATTTTGGCCCACTCCTCCACACAGATCTTCTCGAAATCAATCAGGTTTCTGGCCTGTCGCTGAGAAACACGGAGTTTGAGCTCCCTCTAAAGATTCTCTATTGGGTTTAGGTCTGGCGACTGGCTTGGCCACGCTAGAACCTTGATATGCTTCTTACAGAGCCACTCCTTGGTTATCCTGGCTGTGTGCTTCGGGTCATTGTCCTGTTGGAAGACCTAGCCTCGATGCATCTTCAATGCTCTGAGGGAAGGAAGTTGTTCACCAAAATCTCACCATACATGGCCCCAGTCATCCTCTCCTTAATATAGGGAGTCGCCCTGTACCATCTGCAGAAAAACACCCCCAACGCATGATGCTACCACCCCCATGCTTCACAGTAGGGATGGTGTTCTTGGGATGGTACTCATCATTCTTCTTCCTCCAAACACGTTTAGTGGAATTATGACCAAAAAGTTCTATTTTGGTCCCCTGATTCCTCTGGATCATCCAAATGGTCATTGGCAAACTTAAGACGGGCCTGGACATGTGCTGGTTTAAGCAGGGGAACCTTCCGTGCCATGCATGATTTCAAACCATGACATCTTAGTGTATAACCAACAGTAACCTTGGAAACGGTGGTCCCAGCTCTTTTCAGGCGACTGACCAGATCCTCCCGTGTAGTTCTGGGCTGATTTCTCACCTTTCTTAGGATCATTAAAACCCCATGAGGTGAGATCTTGCATGGAGCCCCAGTCCGAGGGAGATTGACAGTCATGTTTAGCTTCTTCCATTTTCTAATGATTGCTCCAACAATGGACCTTTTTTCAGCCAAGCTGCTTGGCAATTTCCCCGTAGCCCTTTCCAGCCTTGTGAAGGTGTACAATTTTGTCTCTAATGTCTCTAACAGGTGCATCTAATTTAGGATAATAAATGGAGTGGAGGTGGACATTTTAAAGGCAGACTAACAGGTCTTTGAGGGTCAGAATTCTAGCTGATAGACAGGTGTTCAAATACTTATTTGCAGCTGTATCATACAAATAAATAGTTAAAAAATCAAACATTGTGATTTCTGGATTTTTTTAGATTACGTCTGTCACAGTGAACATGCACCTACGATGACAATTTCAGACCCCTCCATGATTTCTAAGTGGGAGAATTTGCAAAATAGCAGGGTGTTAGGCCAAAAGCGGACAAACCTAGCTGTTGGGTTAATTCTTGGGTTAATAAATAAATGACCCAACAATGGGTTATACAACCCAGCATTTTGGGCTTAAACAACCCAGCGGTTAAATTACAACCCAGCAGGTTGGGTTTGTCCCTTTTTGACCCAACATTGTGTTGTAAATAACCCAGCATAACCCAGGGTGTATAGATTTTGATCAATGCTTAGTGAACATCTCCGACCATACCAATAGAGGACACTTAAACATATTGCCTTTTTGTTTCGGGGCGATTGGTCATTACCATTATCATTGCTATAGTTCATCAGCATGCCACAAAAGACAGTCAAGAGCTTCCCGGTGGCCGGGTCAGTGCTTTCGGCCAGAGCCTTAATGTGCCCTGCAACTATCTGAGCACCGCTCGCTGCGTCAACTGCACTTCTGCCCTCATCTGCAAAACAAAGAGGTCACATCAAAAAGAAAGAAACAATAAAAAGGCAACAAATGACACAAAAACCACAACAACCTGGAACAGAATGACAGATAAATGGGTGGTTAAGCGCCACACGAGTCGGGATATAAATGAACGTGTCCTTTACAGAAAATAAATGACAGCTGATAATGTAACATGCACCACACATTTCGAAGATAAAAGAGGAGCAAACGAAATAAAAAAAACTGTATGCCGAAAACCCCACTGCATCGTACACGGATGCTGAATCTGCTACAGCTGTCGAGGTATTGTGGGGTGAATGCGTGACAAAAAACCAAGAGAATTCACGGAGCAGAAGTGCAGTAGAAGCACAGCATACAAAATCCAGACTGATGTAGCTTCACAGGTCTAAAGATGTGGATTCATATCATAATTATAATACTATAATACTCAAAACTACAGAGACGTGACATTGACTGTACTGCAGAAGTTGCAGAACAAAAAGCATCTGAAGTAAAATTAAGCAGATTATGATAAATAACATGGGATGACAGCTTTGCCTCACTTGTTCCCCTGTGATTTTACACTGGAAGGAAAAAATGCAGACACAAAGTAAAACGATAGGTAGGAATGCTTTATTTTCCTTGAAAGGAATTATTGTAAGACCACATGAATAGAATAGAAACTAATAGATTGGTAAAAAGATAGCAAGCATTCGTTTTAATAGTGTGTGGTGAAGTATTTGTGCAGGTGAGCCGTCTTACCAATTCATACTTTCACATTCAGAGCTAAATTAATTTAAAGGAATAGTTCAACAAAATATGAAAACTCTCTCCTAATTCAGCTAAACACAAACAAATAATTTTATATTAAAATGCGGTAATGTTATCTTTTTATATGGGGTCAAAATGGTAAAGCACAAACATCCATCATTAACTCTTTCACCACCATTGACGAGATATCTCGTCAATTAAGAGAAAACGCTTCCCCGCCAATGACGAGATTTTCCGTCTTTCCGCAATACCGCTATTATCCAGCAGGTGGCGCCCTTCCGCAACTTTTAAACCCGGAAGTATTGCCCTATGGCAAGCGGCTGCATGTCCGTGTCTGTTTTAAAGATCGCTCTGAATGGGATCTCTATCAAAAGTCCGTCACAAAAATGGAATTATCTCTGCTTTTTGCTCAAAATGTGGTGTTTTTGTTACCCATATTCAAAAGCTGATTACAAAAGAACTACTGAAGGTAGGATGAAAAGTTTTTTTTTTTGAAAGCAGAGGGTCTGTTCTTTCATTTGGTATATTGTATGTTTATATATTTAAAGAAGAACATTTTCTGGAAGGCATTAAACTTTGGTGAAAATCATGAAAAACGCTGGCGCTGGCTGGCAACTTTTTTTAAAAACGCTGGCGGTGAAAGAGTTAAAGTAATTCGAATGACTTAAAATTTTTGCCTTAAATTTTTAAGTATAATTAACTAGGATTTATAAGTAATTTTAACTTACTATTTTCTATCTATCTATAAATAAAATAGATTTGCTGCAACTTAAAAAAAAATAAAGTTAAATTAGCTTAAGTTATGTCATCTTTATTTTGTAAGTAAACAGCTTCTCAGTAGTCAAGATAATAAAAGTACATTGAAAAGACAAGTTGATTATACTTAAATATTTAAGGCAACCAGGACTTTATTTTTTATTGTGTACTAAGAGCAGATGGAAAATTAAAAGTTGCAATTTTCTAGGCAGATATGTCTATGATATTACACAGTAGCTGAAAATAGTCCCCTTAGTGACTTTCAATGGCACGGGACTATTTTCGGGTAGTGCGTAATATCATTGCGCCTCCTGCAGTCATGTTACGGCAGCAAAGTCCTTGATTATTACGCCAGAATGAGAGTATAGTTCCTAGCCATAACTGCCTAGAAAATCACAACTTTTAATTTTCAATCGGTCTTAGTACATGATGTAACTACAGAAGAGTCAAGTTTTTAATAAGAAAAAATATCAAAACTCTTTTGTTCTATTTTAGGTGCGATGCTAATGGTCTTATCAGATTCTGTTGATTGTGCTAAGCTATGCTAAAAGTGCTAGCGCCAGAACCCGAGATCAGCTGAATGGATTCCAAAAAGGTAAGAATCAAATGTTTTACTCTAGGGAAGCTGAAAAATAAGCATATTTTCAAAAAAAGTGGAGTTTCCCTTTAATGCCATTAAACCAAAGCAGTCTCATTAGACATGCTGTTTTGATTCTCTTAGCAATGTGATGTCACACTGCTAAAGTCCCGCCCATGGCCGCTAAATGACAGTCCTGTTTTACCATAGTTTCTGCCCTTAGTGAGTTGGACGCTGTCTACTATTTTTTCTGTGATTCTCTGCTAAATAAGATATTTTTTAACCAAATAATTTATTTGCATTTAAAGATACACAAACAAAAAGTTTTTGCTCCCACCCAAATAGGGGCATTTTGGACATGCTATAATAAATGATCTGTGGGCTATTATGAGCTGAAACTTCACATAAACATTCTGGCCATACCTGGACTTTTATTACATATTGTAAAAATGGGCATAATATGTGCCCTTAAACAAATACAACCTTACTGTAAAGTGTTACCGAAAACATAATACACTGTAAATCAACAAGAGTTTGTGCATTAAAATGTATTAAATCACAAGATTTGTTATATTATTTTATTTTATTATTTATTTGATAAATCTGATTCTGTGTCCTTGCACTAGGCCTACCAGAATCTAAACCATATAACCACTAAACATCCAACACACTGGAGACCCGGTCAACAACATCACATAAAGGCATAAAACAGTAGTATTTGAATAAATTAACATTAAACCACGTCATGATTATTGCTTCATACCACAGATGTATAAACCTGAATGTGAAGTTATGCATATGTGTGTTTCCAGTAAGCTTTGTGAATACATGATGACAGTATTTATTAGTCAGTTTAATTGGTATGAATATTATTCCAGGATTGTTTATACTGCTGCATGCCTACGCAAAGTGTAGGACAACGATCCGGTACAGCTGACTATACAGATTGTCTGTAAAGATTGCCTTAGTTTAGACTGTTTGCCATATCGCTTTAAACGCTTTAACAGCGGAGGACATGTGAAAACGGTAAAATTAAGCATCTTTACAGTAAATAACCTCCAAATCAATGTTTTTGTCCTGGATGCTGTTCTGTTAAAAAGACAAGAGGATTTACTTGTGTACAGTAAAATGTGTGACACATGTTGTCTATGTTAAAGGGTTGGTTTCAGCTGGCATCACATTCAGCTGCCCTGTCAATCATCTTTAAACCCATCTGTGTCCATTTGCCAGAAGTAGGACAAAAATTTGTGCTTGCAAGACCCGTGAATGTTTCACTCTTATGACTAAGCAAACTAGTGACTGACTTTAGAAACAAGATATGCATGAAAGTAAACATAGCAATGCATTTGCATTTACTTAACAAGACCCCTTAGGCATCTCGCAGGCGTAAGATGCATCTTGTGAGATAAATGCAAATAATCCTCTCTTTTCCAAATGCAACTGTCTGAATGATTTCATTATTCACAAAAAGAACAGTCCTAAATATCTGGAAACCAAAATGAATTGATTTTCAGTCTGAACAAAACCTTAGCCCTATCCATCCATTATCTAGCACTTTCCAGAGCTAAGACAAAAACTCCTCATCTTCCTTTCATCAGTCAAAATCACCAGACTCAGCTGAGATACTGGAAGCTGCGAGATGACAACCGAGAAACTCTTGGGAACGCAGTCTTACCATTTCTCATCCAGACAAAAGCTTTTGCTCGTTTTCCCTGGATGCTGCTACATGTCCCAAAGGTTTACCACTGCTAGTACATGCATGTCAATACACATCAAATGATTCAAAATGACAGGCGGATGTTATTTTGGAATACTTGGGACCTTGGAATGTCACAACTGGCCAATCAGGATCAAGCATTTAAGAGTGCAGTGTAATAATACTGGTTAATCAGCTATCAATGCTTGTCCCATGTCACTTCCTTCAGTCCTTCAATAAAATATCTCCATGTAGATGGGTCATGGCATAAAATGACTGAGAAAGCAATAACAGGCACTTACGGCTGTCGTAGCAGATGTTTCCAAGGGCTCGGCCGGTCTGGAGCAGTATTTCCTGATCCTTAGAGTTTAGCAGCTGAACCAGAGGAGGAATAAGACCTGCTTCCACACACGGGCTTCTCATGAATTCTGCAGAGATGCACATTCATTACAAATGAGTAGACATAAAAAAGTGACATTTGTGAAAATAAGGCATATCAATTACTGACTAATAACCTTTTCATTGGCATTTAAGTGAAATTACTGAACCTAAACAAAAGAACTTCATAAAAAATGTTTATTTACAAGAAAACATGTCAGATGCTCTTAGGCTGGATTATTTTACACTGCAGATCTTGATGCCCGATTGCGATTTGTTGACTATATTTAATGACCTGTTTAAATCATCTTTTATAGGAGACTCATATCCGATATCAGCTTTTACATTAAACACTTGGCGAAACAGTATAGGCATTCTGACCCGAAACAGCTAAAACCTTGCAAATACAAGTAACATTTTGCAATATGCACTGGACACAAACAGATTGAGCTTTTAGAGCTTTCTGTAACAAGACATAATACTTCAACATTACTACACTTAGTGGAGCCATTGCACCAAAGATGCACTGCTAAAAAGAGTCATATGATCATGAGTGGTCTCCACCCAAGTTGACGTCATGTGCCAGCGTCGCATTTTTAATGACCTACAACATGGGAATATCAGATCTGTCCGCTTACATTGCAGACGCGAATGCTTGTTTCTGATTCATATCCAATTTATTTCCACATATGAATGAGGCTTAAAACCAATCGGAAAATACCGGAATCCATGCACTTTTTTCCTGCTTACACATCAGTGGGTCATTTCCAATCTGTGCCACTTGGGGGAAAAATCCGAATTGAGTCACTTCAAACAAGCAGTGTAAATGTGGCTTTAGAGGGTTTTGTTTCAGAACTCTTTAAATATTGTTGGAAACAATAATAATTTAAATACATAAGTAAACAAAATACATAACACTATGCTAGTGATTTCTGGACATTTTAATTATTGTACCTTTAAACTCCTCAAAGGTATCTTTTCTAACACATACTAACATTTCTAACACTGAGATCTTAACTGGACGAAGCACAGATGTTTCTTCAGAAGAATGTTGATAGCTCACCACCAGCAGGAGCTGCCAGAGATTTGGCACACCAGCAGGCCACTGTCATTAGCTACACAGCAAACGGCTAAAAGCCCATTCATTAACCTTTTTATCTCAGACGCTCTCCATATATTTCCATACTTCAGCTCTATCTTTCTGAAATGCAGTTAAAAGTCAAGCTTGTACAATTAGGCTAAAAGCTTTAGGTAGCACACTGACTGTGCACAACAGTGGGTTTATGTGCTAGAGCTGTAATTACAAACGCGGATGAAAAATCTGAGTGGCATTGGGAGAGGAAATTTAGGTGTTTTTCTCACAGCAGTTTAACGCCACAGATTCCTAAATAATTTATTGCATTCTAATTAAATTAAACGAAAACAAATATTTTTTAAAGATTTTATACTTAAACAGTGATCAAAAAATTGTTATGTAAAAACGAGAAAGATCCAATACAAAATATGTTCAACAAAAAGACAACTTATCCTTAGTCAAACAAAAAGCTCAGAGAGTTACAAGTTAAATTATTTCTACACGGCAAGCTTTATAAATCCACTATTTTGTAATCATACCATCTTAAGCCTACTGAAATGTCTTTGATGCATTATCTCGTGTTTCTGTAGCTCATATAAAAGAGTACTGTGTCAGTAACGCAAAAGGTCATGGGTTTGATCCCAAAGAGTACACATATTGATAAAATGCATACCTTGTAATGCACTATAAGTCACTTTGAATAAAAGCATCTGCCAAAATGCATTAATGAAAAAATATCTGACTTGAGGTTAACTCGAAAGTCAAATTCATCCTATGTACAGTCATTTAAAACTGTTAAATTTGGCAGAAGTTTAAAGGGATAGTTCGGCCAAAAATGATATTAAACCCATCGGACCGCCAAGCTGTCCGAGTTGCATATGTCCATCGTTTTTCAGACAAACACATTTTCGGATATTTTATAAAATGTTTTAGATCTTTCAGTTGATTAAATGTAATGTTACGGGGTCCACGACCTTCAAGTCCAAAAAAAGTGCGTCCATACTTCACAAATTAAATCCAAATGGCTTCAGGATGATAAACAAAGGTCTTCTGAGAGTAATCCGAGCGGTGTCGTTGTAGAAATATCCATATTTAAAACTTTATTAACGAAAATAAATACCTTCCGGTAGCGCCGCCATCTTAGTCGCGTCCGCATTCAGGAGAGAGTATAAGCGTAGTGTACGCACTTTTCTTAGTGACGTATGACAAATTCGGAGGGCGGGGCACAGAGCAGCAGCAGAGTAGCCTCCGTAGGCTGCATAAGCTCTCATCCTGAATGCGCACTTTTTTTGGATTTGAAAGTCGTGGACAGTGTTGGGCAAGTTACTTCCAAAGTGTAATACATTATATATTACATATTACTGTCATTTGAAAGTAATTAGTTACATTACAATATTACTGACTCTGAACTGTAATGAGTTACACTACTTTTGCGTTACTTTTGAGTTACTTTCATCAAAATAACAGAAGTATGACTAGGCATTATAAAATGTTAAAATATAGTTTATTGATGCTTATAAATCTAGAAGTTATGTGTTGGCCCTCGAGCTTTGAATAGGCACAGTGAAGACTTATGGCAAAATACAGTAACAATCACTGTCAGAATCATAAACATAAACAAATGATCTGGTAAAAGTCTGGTAAATGATGGTAGACATACCAAACACAATAAAGCTAGAGCCCACTATAATGCAACCTATAGACTAATAACATGGCAAGACACGCAACCTCTTTTCATTTATATTCTTTAATTCACTTTAAATTCAGAATCACAGCACAAACCTGGCATGCACTGGGTTGACACAACTTATCAAAAAGTGCTATTGGAGGATCAGGCCTCAAGGAATACAGCTCATTTCAGTACAATATAAGGATTACATGTAGGTTAACATATAATTGCTTAATAAAACACAGACAAACAGAGGAACACTGCTTTTTGCCAAACAATGAATATAGGCTCCCATACAAAGGCTGGTAAAAACTTTAACCAGTGATGTTTAAATGTACTATTTAAATAACCATGTTTAAGTCTACATTAATGTTATGTTGTAGTTTAGGTTGCTGTTTGTAATAAAACTGTAGATAGCATAGGAATAGCCTAGCAATCTATTATGCATATAGACTGTAACCATAACAACGTTAGCTTACCTTATCATTGCTGGTGTGGTGAAATGGATTTTACTGGCAAGATTTCTAAAAGTCTCTTTACTTCTGAGGTTCAAGCAGCATGGGAGACCGATAGAAACTTTCTGTTGCTTTTACTTAGTGCTCTCATTCGCAGAATTTTGCATATGTGGCGCTACCGGACCTGATTGCGACCACTTTAGTCAATGCTTATACAGCCGCGGACTTCCCAGATTCGGCTCTTTAAGAAACGCGTCAAATACAAAATTAAAGTAAAAATGAACATGCTGCATACAGCACCTGGAAAGAGACATACGCTGCGTCCCAAACCGCCTACTTCCATACTATATAGTAGGCAAAGAGTACGAGAAGTAGTGCTTTTCGCCTACTATATAGTATGGAAGTATGCTGTTTGGGACGCAGCCATTACTATTTTACCCGCAGCTTTTTCCTGTGTGGATGCTGGTCGCGCGCATTGGTCAAAAATAAAAAAATTAAAATAACACGTCTATTTTTGAAATGCATTGTTGTAACGCGCTCGTTACTAAGACTGTAACGAGTAAAATATTACCAAAATTTTATTAGTAATGCGTTATATTACTGCGTTACAGCAAAAACTAATATATTACTGTAATATATTATATTTTGTAATGCGTTACTCCCAACACTGGTCGTGGACTATGGGTGGACCCCGTAACATTACATTTAATCAACTGAAAGATCTAAAACATTTTATAAAATATCCGAAAATGTGTTTGTCTGAAAAACGATGGATATATGCAACTCGGACAGCTTGGGGGTGAGTAAATCATGGGTTTAATATCATTTTTGGCCGAACTATCCCTTTAATCATAGACACAAAATACAAATGTATTGCGTGAATAACTCACCAAAATGTATAATAATTAAATCAGTAATAATCAGGTTAAAGTGTGATATTAAATAATCTAGTATTGTCTATCCAGTATTGATACTTGCATACAAAGCTTTCTTAACAGTACTCCTGCGTATAGTATTACATACATGCGCATTATTTTTCATCTGCCCTGAGTTTGACAGGTTTTGCTGCATTGATCGTATAAGTGTACGTGTGAGGCTATCATTTTCTTCATGCTGTCAATAGCAGTAATAATGACACACATGAATGACCACAGTTCAACTGCAGCGTCGGTAAAACCAAAGGAGAAAAAAATCAGGGCTTGGCAGAGACATAAAGCACAGTGAGGGGAATAAAAGATAAAAAAATACGGACATATAAAGGTTTCTATTAACACGGATATGTTATATACTACCAAGGATAGTTCAAATGAATACTGTGAATTCAATTTGATGTAAGATGAAGATACTGAACGTGCCAGTTACATTTGTACTATTCTGGTCAAGACGTAAAATGTTAGCAGATAAAAATGCACTTACAGATAAAAACTGTCCAAACGGTTTGGACAGGAATAGCATGTCAGCTTGTGAAAATGATGAAAGCGTCTGACAGAATCTGTGAGAAAAAACTGGCTAGGTAGAAGTACTTACCGTTTTTGGCCACTTCTGCAATGATGTTGGCTACTTTCGGTGTAGATGAGTTTTGTGCAGACAGCAGACCGGGCATTATGGTAAGCACACCCATCTCCTGGATCTTTTCACTAGTCTCAACATCTGTACATAGATTAAGAAATAGTAAATATAGATTAAGAAATATTATCAGCACTTTGCAGTTCGGGCGGCCCGCCTAAGCTGGGAAACCCTACCGCCTTAACTAGGTCGTCCAAAAAAAATAATTCGCAGCACAAAAGGCCGTCAAGTGCATCTCGGAGAATAGCGCGGATGAGCTTCACACCGCAAGCAGGCACGCGCACCACACAGGCTAAATGAGAGAAAGACGTGGTCTGTCAACTGTCTTTAGGTTGATAAAACCCGTGTCCGTGAGAACTGTAAGTGGACTTATGTTTCGGGTTTATTTAAGCCTGTTATTGTAGTAGGGGCTGGACACACCAAACCTTTTATGCCCGCGGCCGGTGCATGTTTTCAATAGTTTCCAATAGAAGCTCGGCGTTTTTCAAATAAGCCAGCAGCTAGCGGTTTTCTTCCGCACTGAAAACCGGTGCCCGGCGGTTTTTCCGCGCTCAGCGCTGAGCAGCGAGAGTTGAAAAATGTTCAACTTTGGAAGAAAAGCTCCGCTCGTCAATGTCAGTTCTCATGCGGCTGTCCAATCACAGTGAAGATGGGGTGGGACAAGTATCACAGCAACCAACCGTCTCATAGCTGACGTATCAGAGCTACCAAAGCGCTTAGCTGAAGAAAGCTGGCACTCAGCTGAAAAACAGCTGGCATTTGGCGTTGTCCAGACGTTTTCAGCCGCGTTTAAAAGTTTTGGTGTACACAACCCCTTAGTCTATAGTTTTAACAATCTTTGCGCTATCTATCATCGTTTGCCAGATGTTCTACAAATCTTTTTGTGTTTATTAAACCTTTAGTTTCACTTCATCACGCAGCTATTTTCGTCAGAGGTATCTGTTAAAAACATTTAATTCATTAATAATCTAGTATATGTTCATTTTCTGTCATAGTTTCTTCCAAATTAAGTTTTAAATTAAAATATTTTCATTTTTATCATGACGCCCCTTTGACTGCCACGCCCCTGGCCACAACCACCCCCCCAACCCTACCACCTTAACTAACACATTTTCTGCGGGAAACCCTGATTATTATTATTATTTTAAAGTATTATTATATGTTAAATAATAGAAAAACATTTACAGTACAGTGCATTTACAGAAATATTTTGTTTTTAACCTTAAAATAGCTCTGCAGTACTTCGACCAAGTGTCAATTTTAAAAATGGCCTCAAGCCAGTTTGAGTTTATTTTAGGCAATATAGCATCCTTACTTATTAATTTAGCTGAAATTAAAACTAAAATATATTGGCATGCAAACCAAGAAGATAAATGATAGGTACTATGTTTGTCCATAGTAGGAAAACAAATATTATGGAAGTATTGTGATCAATTATGAAGAAGATATTTTTGATAAATGATGGGAAGCACACATTTGACGGTACCATTGAAATCCATCATATTTGTTTTTCCTACTATGGAAGTCAATGGTTACAATCAGCTGTGTGTTTACCATCATTTCTCAAAATATCTTCTTTCGTGTTCATCAGAAAAAAAGAAATTCATACAGGTTTAGAACAACATGAGGATGATTCATTTTTAAGTGAACTATCCCTTTAAGCCATGTTTACATCATCGGTGGCATACTGGCGGTTACCAGAGAAAATAATTTAAGTCATCCCTCAATGCCTTCACAGTAAAATGTTTCTAGAAGATTCCTTTAATCTTTCAAAAACGTTTTACTGATGCTTTTTTTGTCATCAAATTAGTACATTAATCACTGCAATCTGACACAGCAGAAAAATATGCAAGGAGTTACATCCTTGGGCTCTCCAAATGAGCCATTTTAAATATAGAGTTTGATATAACATAAGTGTCACGTAAGCCAAATTGAGCTCATTAACGTTTTTTTCTTTCAATCGGAAAATGAAAGATTACGCTGTTACATTACATTTCATAAACGTTACATTATTACTCTTCTCACTAATACGGTATAATCTTAGCTGCTGTACTTTGCTACTTTGTTGTCCTAAGATTTTGCTTGTTTTCTCTTGTTTTCATTCATGTAAAGCTGCTTTGAAACAAATAAAGAATTGTGAAAAGCGCTATATAAATAAAATTGAACTGAATTAAAATTGAAGATATGTTGACTTACTATTGTGGGCCAAGGCTTTGAGCAGACAGTCCAAGCATCCTTCAGTAGTGTCTGTAGCGCTTTCTACCGACGAGAGCTTTAGCGTCTTCAGTGCTTCGCTTAGGTTATCGGCTGATGAAAGAAAAACAATGCACAGTATTATTCCTTCAATTATTTATTAATTCACCAATGCACAAAATGTAAAGAATAAAATGTCAATTGTAAGGTGCACTGCTTTAAGTACAAAGAATTGGTGACAAACATATTCTGATAATGTAACTAATAATAGAAAAATCACCAGATATAGAATTGGTTATGACTCAAAAAATATCACAAGTAGAAAAAATCCAATTAAAGTAAATGGTGATCCCGGAAAGCCCTTCTCATAATGTGGATAGCTGAAGTAAGTGGAGTCTTGATGATGTGCCCATTAAATTATGATTCAACTCATCTTGAGATGAAGCTCAACAATAAGCCAGATTTAATATTAAACCACTCACAATATCTACTTCCTATTTAGAAAAAGAACACATATACTTTGTGGCCCAAAAAATACAATGCATAAAAGCACAAGTTCCCAAAAACTTGAATTTTAATGGGAATGGACAAAGTAAATTTTGTATACAAAATGTTTACTGTGCCCAGTTTGATATTAATAGCATAATTTCCTTCAGTGTTATATTTATAAAAAAAATTTAAATACAAATTTCATAATTGCATTTTGCATTATATTTGAATGTATAATAGAGCATATGAAAAGCTTTTGATTTCAAGTCCAAATTCCATAGATTTGTCTCTTTTAAAAATGTACATATTTTACATCTTAAACTACGTGGCCAGAATTGCCTTTCTGTATACAATGTGCTATATAAATAATCTTGTCTGGCCCTGCCTTGCCTATAAAATAAACTGCTGGCAATTTTGACCGAAATTGTACTTTACATTTTCAATGACCACGAGCAAATGTGGCAAGGCAGGATTGTTATTTGAGATTCACGATTTCTAAAGGGTTAAAATTAACACAGGGGGATTGAGTGAGGAGCAAACACATCCTCTAACACATCCATATCAGGATATTAACCGAAAATTCACTGTGCATCTGCTTACATCCACGCTGAGAGGATTGTCTGTGACTTTTCACATGTTTTAAATACAGAGTATGAGTTATTGTCTTCAGGCAGGAGGTTCAGAGCTCCTCGCTGCAGATGAAATAGATTTAAAAACTCTTTTATTCCAGTGTCTATAAGGTTGTTAAATAGGGGAAGTATAGAGTTGTAATTTTATGTATTCTGTGTATTTTGTGAATTGTATTTGTCTGATGTGTGTACTGCTGCAGAATGGGTGATGGCCCAAGACAATTTTTTCCCACGGGGGACAATAAAGTTTACCTTACCTTACATGAGAATTCCTTCAGTTTCTGCATCCTCATTTTTTATATTTATCTTAAATAGTTGGGCATGTGCATTGCAGTTGCAAACATGGACTATTTACAAATCAAACAAATAGTTGCAGCGTATTGGTGTCAACTATTACATCACAGGCTGTCAATCACCCAAAACTACCATGCATTAGGGATGTCTGATGAATATATTATAAAACGTTAGCGGCGGTAATAAACCTAAATTAAAACCCATATCAAACTATGTTTAAGACTATTTTCAACAGAAATGCTCTTAATGGGGATCATCTCACCAGGCTGGACTAACATAATGGTACCCAATCACAAAGTATGGATGCTCGGATGTTCAATATTGTGCATTTGTGAATAACAACAGTTACATCACAGCCTCCCTAAAGGCTTTCTGCATACTGTATCCAAAGCACACAACATGATGCCTTGGGATGAACAAGCTCTGGCTGCGTCTTAAACGTAGTGAGCAGCATTTTGAGCACCATAGGGAGTCACCACAGCTTACACAGATCAACTGACTATGTTGCAAAAAAATGATGTCTACTGGGTAGGTCTGTTTACTGGATTTAGGACACAGCCGGTTAGTTCAGCCTCCTCCTGCCACCCTGGAGAAAACCCTCATCTACTGTATGTGCAACTTACACATTAATTTGCCATTAAACAAGTTAAAGCATGTAAATGTACTCTATGCACTGCATATGCACTGCATTTACACCGCATCCTAAATGAATCCGGATCAAGAGTAATGTTATGTTCTTCATTTGATATGTGCATTAATGTCTTTTAAAGCCTTTTTCATTACTTACCCATTTGGAGTGTGTTAAAGTCCAAACGGTCTGCAAACGTAGTCTTTAGAGGACTAACTATGCGCGTGACCGTGCTGGTTATCTTGAGGTGGGTACCGGATCGGTTTTGGTTCGCTTGTCAGACAGATATCCGGGCAAGGCCCACCTTAACCCACGCTACTCCGGCAATATAGAGAAAACAGCGTTTCCACAGCTTCAGGTATAGCGTTGAAATGCTGGAAAGGTACAAACGACCCCTCTTTGCCAGTGTCGGGGGTTACGCAATTTTATACGAACTGATGAAGGCTCGTGTACACCAAATTAAAGCGATAATAAAAGCACTTCCTTCTACCGAACGAGCGGTCTGATTCTATGCACAGAAGACGAGTATGCCGAAACTCCGCCTTACTCGCAACTGATTGGTTGATGGTCAGTAGAGAAGGTCATTTTCTCGGTGTTGATTGGTTGAGAGAGTTGTCGTAAACACAAGCCACGCCTATTTTGTTTAAATCCCGCCCAGAGGCTGATGGCTTGCTTATATTACTACATTCCCTTCAGATATACAATAGATTTCTGTATTGCAGATATGTCAAATATCTATTAACAATATCTTCATTTTTTATCATTTATATTAGCACTACATTTTAAAATGTAAATGCGCCATCTTATACGAAAAAAAGACTGAAGTATACTGTGGCATTTACATTTAGTCATTTAGCAGACGTTTTTGTTTACTGTAAACACTAGTATATGCGAATTTAACTACGGTTTACTATAGTAAATACTAAAAATACTAAATTTTGGGATTGAACCCAGAAATCACAGAACAATGGTGTTACGCCCTCTATTGGACATTTTGTGAAATAAATTATTAAAGAAAATTCTTTAGTACTGTGAACTGTATTTTGTTTTGGTGCTTAAGTCAATGACTTGAATATGTAGTGGTTTGAAGTTTCTGAAATAGTTATACCACGGGTCTGTTCAATGCTGTATTCTGATTGGCTGAGAAATGTTCCGTGGGTATGCATTAATTTCTGATAACCGCACACCTAACTTGTCAAATGTCTTAAAAATAGGCACCAGAGCAATGTTTGTGGTAACCGTGGTATAAGAGGAATAACTGACGACGGGCCATTGAATTATAAGAAAATAATGCACACCCAAGGTGCAATACGTCGTGCCGTTACACCGCGGGTGTGCATTATTTTCAAATAATTCAAAGGACCGAAGTATACCCCGTAGGCAAATTGTTTTCAAAAGAGTAAAGACAAAAGCAGTGTAATTGTGTTATATTGCACTTTTGAATTATGGGTTAAAGTGTTATTTTTAAATAAAGATTATGACGAAACCCTATTCTGTAAGGTCCCTAAAATTGTTAATATAATGCATAAGGCAATTATAGGTAATTGTGCATAAAAAATAAATAAATACTATCAAAATGTTACTATAATAATATAATAAATAAATATGAAGTTACCAAATGTAGTAATAACATTTATATCCATTCATATATATTTTCCAAAGCCACTTGTCTTAGTAGGCAAGTTTATGGGTTTAATATGATTGAAATTGTAAAAGTATTTATTTTATATATTTAATATATAACACTCAATTCCTCTGTAGAGTGGAGGGTTTTTTTTTTTTCAGCTGCTACACCAGATTTTATGAACTTGTGTCATTACTGTTACACTGTGTCAATATCAAACACCGAGTTTTTTCTGTTTGAAACAACCTGTGCATTTAATACATTTTGACATAAACATGGTTCTTCATAATAATACAAATTGTGAAATAAAATTGATTCAAGGGGCACAACGTTACTCCACAGGGTGGCAGCATTGTGTTGGATAAAACATTGCACTATAACGTCTATATAAAGCATTGAATACCAAATACCTGAGTTATCTAAAGACAAACATACTGTTTAGTCATTTGTGTTTTCAGTAAGGGGTGTGAATTAATCTTACTGTTTAAAATACTGTCCGTGCACACAACAAACACATGAAAATTCAATGATTATACAGTAAACTATGATCAATTTTTAGATAATTAAATATTGATATTAAAGTATATTACTTATTTACTACAGTTTATCAAATTAGGCTACTGCAGTTTTTACTACAGAATACTGTAGCATGTATACATTAACAAAGTATAGTAATTACTACAATATACTACAGTATACTAGGCTACTACAGTTTACTATGGTAAATACTAAAGTATAATAAACTTTTTTTTCATATGGGTGATAGTACTTTTTTCACATTAAGTGATTATTAGGGCTATTATAGTTTTTTTTTATTTATTTATTTTGTTAGCCTAAATCTATTACCAGTAAATACTGTTTCATCTGGTGCACGTGGGGTGACACTAGCGTCTGGTCCGACCTTTACTTCCGGCTTCTGTTTATTTAATGGTAAAGTTGCTGAAACTGAACTATTAAACAAATACATCGTCGAAAATAACAAATTTTGGGGTTCCTGTGTAGTCTAGGCTACGTGTTGTTTATTTTGCTTGTTATATAAATAAACTACTTTAAAAGGCCTTTGTTGTTATTTATTCTTCGCGGAGTTTACCGAAAGTTACGTGATGACCACGAAAGCCGCTTGTTTATGTTGTTACTGCTAAAACCGTCTATATATACCTTAAAATAGACTGTTAGTTTGATGGTGCACATTAATCTTTAACCTACAATATCTTTCACTTGTGTTTCGCACCTTTGGTTGAATAAATTAATGTATAATCTTAAAGACATGTATTCAAACAGCCTGTTTGTTTTTTAACTAAATAAAAAATTAAAATGAACATTTTATAAAATGAACAACTTGTTTCTTGTTCATGAACAAGAAGAACAGGCTTTAAAAAAAATATTCCCCAGACCTATCTTAGAAAGGTAAATTCCTGAACGTGATTTCCTCTTAATCTCGGTGTTAATTGTTAATCTGATTTAACACATAACATATGCCAGGATTTCTAATGTTTAACCAGAATTCGATTACAGTGTTATAATGTAACAGTATAACAATCTAACAGCAAGCATTATATCATTTACAAAATGTGACTCATCATCATCCTCTGATTGATGACATTTCAGGCTTTCCAAACTCCATTTGTTGCCAAATCTGTATTTATGATCCTGTGATGCGAAATGAGAGGTCGTGTTAAGCAGCAGACACGCGCAGCTCACATCATCACCCCTCCCTCCCATCAGCTTCAGTCGAACCTGCTGCCGTTACTTCAGTATCTGTCACCGGTCCTTTGTGCATCTGATCCAAAGGAATAGCAAGATCGCGTGCCTCGGAATTCCTGCGCATTTTCATACAGCCCGTGTGCCTCTTCATCATGGATATGTTGAAGAAAGAGAGGAAAGGCAGGAATGTAAAAGGCGTACTGAAGAGAAACTGGATTCTCTTAGCAACCATCACATCAGTGATACTGGGTAAGATCTGCGCTATAGTGCGTTTATCCGCAGCACTTTGCGTGATAACATCTACATCCATTGTCTTATTCGATTCGTTTTATATCCTGCGCTATCGTTTCATTCAGTCTTTGCTATTGCATGACTGTGTGGCATTGCATGGACGCAGGAGAGTCGTGGACCGGGGTGATGTCGATCAATACCACCATTTGCACTGTTTATATTTGTTGCTGCACATTTCTGCAGGTGTGTGCATGGGTGAATGAAATGAATGAAGGCGTTGATCATGTGTGTCTGTGTCCCAAGACAGGTCTGCTATCAGATATTTTACTACTGCCTCAAAGAAACGTGACCAGACTCGAGCACTTTTACATCTCTCTGTGTTCATTCAAAATTTGACACAAATAAAAATATAGAACATATTGTACATATTTGTTGCTACATTTTTACTCATTTATCAATGATTGTTGATAATAAAATCCAGATTATTTTTTGTATAGACACGTGGATTTAAGTCTTGGTTTAAGAAAGCTTATTACTGCCTAGAAAAAAATGGTAGAGTTAATGTTTAATGTGTTGGCCTTTTGTGACGACGTAGTGTAGCGAATACATAAAAAAATGAAATACTATCTAAATCTGAAAGCCATATTCCACAACCAATGATGTTTTAAATCATGTTTAATAACACAAAACAAATAATGAAACAGCAAAAGTGATATGTTTACATATATTGCCATATCAAACCAATAGAAATTACAATTAGTAATTTTTAAATCATTGTATAAAATATATATGATAACCTGTGCAAACCTAATATTTATGTATGTGAACAATTCTGTGGACAGAATGATGCAAATTTACTTGTTATTTATTTAGTTTTATAATTTATTTTATAATATTAGGACCTTTTAAAATGGTACCCCCAACCACAGCTTATGTAGCCTACCTTTTCTTTTGAGAGTGTATGAAAGACTATGGTTAACTAGTATTTGTCACTGGTGAACAACATGTCTACCAGCTAGACCAGCAATCATGTGATTGGGTAGCCACACTTTAAAAAAATGATGGATTATTTTCAGCCCAGAGCTGGGTCAAAAAGGGACGAGCCCAGCCCACTGGGTTGTACACTGAAAAAAATTATTCATTTAATTTACTTAAATTTTTTAAGGCAAGTGGTTGCAATTAATTTATTTAAGCTACATTTAAACAAAATAAATTAGAAAAGCAAAACATGTAGCTTAAATTAATTAATTGCAACCACTTACCTTAAAAAAATGAGTAAATTGAATGAATAATTTTTTTCAGTGTAATTTAACCCTTGCTGGGTTGTTTTAACCTAAAATGCTGTGTTGTTTTAACTCATTGTTGGGTCAAATATAAACATTTCCTGGGTTAATTTTAACCCAGCTGCTGGGTTCGTCCCTTTTTGACTTAACGCTGGGTTGAAAATAACCCAGCATTTTTTAGTGTATGTGGCACTGGGTCACATTATTCTGTGTATGATTATTAAAAAAAAACCGAAGCAGATATATATATACACCATAAAAGCTTTAGTCATCATGTTTGACAGCGTTGTAAAATGTTGCCCATAGGATTTCCAATAAAATCTCACTATTTCTCTATTAGCCAATTCATATTTGATTGGTGAGGCAATTAAGCAGCGTTTAATAGATTATTCCTAACTCTTTGCACAATAGCGAAGTAAAAAAAATGTCATGTAGTGGTGGCATAAACACAGCATTTGTATCTGTTTAGGGCTTCACAAAAATGTCAATTTTACAATTGAATTATTGCTAGATAACAACTTTAAATGGGCCTTTCCAATAACGGGTCACTATCTGTTAAAAGCAGACATTTGCTTGAGCAAGAATTTTAAAAAGGTTGGCTTAGATCACATATGGATTTGGCTCAGACCAATGGATGTAAATAAATACAATCCGGGTACCTCCATTGCAATCCTACAGACCTAATTAAGTTTATTGGAAAGCTTTTAGTTTTTGATATCTCACTATATCCAAATCCATCATCTTATAAGAATGAGAGGAGATTAAATTGAAGATTATAAATTTAACTGAAGTACAGCAACTCTACCAGTATACCGGCGGCAGTAGCAAATTCAGCAGATCCTGTAATGATCAGAAAGTATCGAGTCTGATGTTGCAACTCAACTCAAATTAATTTATGAAGTGCTTTTTTACAATGTTACATTGTTTTAAAGCAGCTTTATATGGAAATAAAGAAGTTATTTGAAGTTATTTGTGGTGCTCACAAATGGTTTGCTTACAAACATTTCTCAAACATTTCATCAGAACAAAGAAATGAATACAGATTTGTAACAATTGAGAGTGAGTAAATGATGACATCATTTTCATTCTGGGTAAATCCCTTTAACTCAATTTTGTGCATTCTTAAGAGTTATTTACACACTTTATAGTTATAGTTCGCTATCATATATATTTTTTTATATTTTGAATATCATTTAATTTCATAATATCACAATTTATTAAATATTTTATAATTTCTGTTTTATATTACTATTACTTTTTACCTTATATGTCTTCTTCCTGTTTGTTCTAAAATTATGATGTTTACATACTTAATAAATATATAAATATAGCCGCACACACACATGATGTAGTAAAGTGTTATTAATAAATAAACAGACCTATACAAATACATTTGTATGTAAATTTAATAGTTTTATAATAGTTATAGAACAAACACGTAGGCTATAAATATAAAGAAGAACTGATAGAAAACAGGAAAATAATTAAATATTTAATAAATGATATTATATGGAATACATGATAGTATTGCTCTTATATGTACTTTAGCGATTCATACTGTAAAAATAATTGATTTATCAATAAAGAACAATACATATACATTACATGCATGCACACATATCAGTAGCCAAGCCATTTAAACTTTTAATTTATCTAAAAAATAAATGTAACGTGGTGAAAACACTATAAGAAACATTACATTTAAGAGAAACATAGGGGAAACAGACTTCGACAGAACACCGGATCCTAAAAAATCACAGTTTAAGACTAAAACACTTCACAGCGCTACTGCAGAGCTGCCACTTTCTGACACCAGTTGGGCTCCGCCCACAAAAAACGTCATCTGTGTTTGCAAACACGCAAAAGGTCCATTGGACTTCAGTTTGAAACTTACATTTTTCTGTCACCCCCCATAATCAACAGCACTATAGACTCGATATAGTCCGGCTATAACCCACTTAAACTTGAATTTAGATGCCGTTTTTGCCAAAATGAGTTGCAAGATGTCTGATGTAAGCATAGTGATTACAAGGTGTTTGGTTTCATTTATTTATTTTCATTTATTTTGCCTATAGTTAGACATCATTTACATTTTCACTGACAGCCCAAATTTTGGCTTGTTTAAGCCTAGACGTCTGGACCGTGTTTGGACGGCTATTAGCTGTCTTGTAACAGAAATACTGCTTGCTGGTTCTAGCTCAGGTTCCTTTATTGCCTTCACATATACAGCAAGCTTCATTTGTTCAGTAATCGCAGCTAAACTCTCTATCAATCTGTTACAGGAATTTTGCTTGGAGTAGTGGTACGAGACTACGCCTCTCTGTCCAATCTTGAAAAGCAGTACTTTGGCTTCCCAGGAGAAATCCTGATGAGAATGTTAAAGCTGGTCATCCTGCCACTCATCGTCTCCAGCATGATAACAGGTATCTCTTAATCTCTCTTTCTCTGTCTTGCATTCTAAGTCACACTGAATAAAAGCATCTATTTTCAAAAGCATCAATGCAAATGTTTTTTAAATCTTTGTGATTTGATGTTTATTTTCTAAGCAACATACTTGTTTTATTATACTGTGGTGACATTGTTATTTGGAGAATTGACTTGATAGTCTTGTTTTCGTTTTTGAAGGAGTGGCAGCGCTGGACTCTGAGATATCAGGCAGGATTGGTCTTCGTGCAGTAGCTTATTACTTTACCACTACCATCATAGCCGTCATTCTAGGTGAGTCACAGACACATGCACTTTATTCAGTAAACATAAAAACAATAAACTTTAATGATGTGAACTGCATCCCAAAACTAAAACTGATTAGTTTAACTAACAAAGATGTTATGTTTACAAGGAATCGTTCTTGTGACGACTATAAAACCTGGGATCTCCCAGAATGCCGATAATATGGAGAGAGAAGGAAGCACTCCAAATGTGAGCACTGTTGACACCTTGTTGGACATCCTTAGGTAAAAACTGTACCCTTTCTATCTTTGTTGTGAAAGAAGTAAAGAACTGTCCTGACAAAATATTTGGACACTTAATGACCACATGAAATGTATTATTTATATATTTTTAAATAGATAAAAAATTAATCAAAATGAATTCAGAAAATTGCCAAACTACTACATACTATATTATTATTAATATCAAATTATAAAAAATAAAAAATTGGACACTTTCTTGTTAGTCAAATGTTAGTGGAGGATGCATTATTATTGTATAACATGTCTTTATTGGATTTTACAAATTATACAATCTTAACTTTCTACACCCCATCCCCAACAACAAACCTCTGGCAGACAACAAAGCAATTCCAAAAATATGCAGGCCTAAAAACATAAGATTATTCCTTTTATAAAACATGACATTTTTATGTAGCATATTTCATACTCCATAACTTCACACATCAAAGCTTTATCAATATCTCCATTATTAACAAAGTCCATCAGTGGCGCAGCAAGTCAGTCCCGGGCCCATATGCAAAAAAAATTTACGGGCCCCCTTAAGCCAAAGCCCCCTCCCAACCTTGCCAGTTGACACTGTTAACTGTGGCGCGCAGGTCTGTTAACAACATATACTTTTAATAAGGTAGTCAAATATTTTTACTTTACTTTTTTACTTTAAAGGGTAGGTTTAAATAAAGAAAAACTAAATGTTTTGGGTAGTGTGACTCGTAACTAACTTCTCCGCCTTCTCTTTTCTCTTTAAGGCCCCACTTTTATGTTTATATTTGTCCATCCTTAATGTTCATGTAGATAGCCGGTAAAGTAACCTCTCACACTATGTTTTCTTTTTTTTTTGGCGCGGCGATTCATCATGTACAAAAATGATGGTGTAGTAGTTTACGGCAGGTGCGGAGTGCAAAAAAAAAATAATAAAAAAATAACGCAACCAAGAAATGACGGAGAAATTAGACATTACGGAGAAATAAGAAATCACTACACATGATATGCCTACAAAAATATTTATTGCAGCCAAAAATAAAAATTAAATTGAAAAAAAAATTATTAAAAGCTGGGGCGGGCCCAGGGCCGGGCCCCCTATTGTCCCGGGCCCATTTGCATGTGCATACCATGCATGCCCAGACACTACGCCACTGAAGTCCATACACCTCCCCGATATCATAAAATTCAGAAGTGTTTTTCCTTATTAAATATGTACGTTTTTTAAGGGCCAAGCTTAATATTACATTTCTCAACCATAGTCCAAGCAAGCAAACATTTTTCCAGCATAAGGATATGGACAGTGGTAGTAGACATTGGTCCACCAAATTTCTCTCTTTATTGGCCAAAGAGAACCATAATTTGCAGAGACATTCAGTGTCATGGCTTAGAAGAACTGGAAAAGTAGTAAACTGGGAAATATAATGAATCACCCCATCCCAAAACTTTTGCATCTCTTTGCATTCCGATATAAAATGAAGTACCTTGAAGCTTAATGCATTAAATGCATACACTGTCAGAAAATAATATGTACCACACAGCTGTCACTGGGGTGGTACCCTATAAAAAAGCAAACCTTTGTACCTAAAGAGTTCATAATAGTACCTCAAAGGTACATAGTGGTACCAAATGTGTACATACAGTATCTGTATCTAATGTTACATATTAAGACCTTTTAAAAGGGTCCTGCTCCGTTCTGACAGTGTAGGGATATTAGTGTTCAATTTATTCAGCCTTAAAGGCGGGGGGCATAATTTTTGAGAAACGCTTTGGAAAAGGGAGTCGGGCCAAGTACCAAAACACACATGTAGCTATAAGGTGCATCTCTACTAACCGACATCGTTGTCTGGGTTGCGTATGTGTGAGGTGGGTCTATCAAAAGAAGGTCCAGATTCTATTGGGGTAGGGGCGTGTTTGTTTAGGTGATTTCAAATGTCACCATTGGCTTTCAGAGATCATGCACCCCGCCTTTAAGGTTATATAAGTTCTCATTATCCAATTGCATTATATCGTAATAGTCCAATCGAGTATTAATAGTTTGCGTTTGTGCTGCGATGACAATTTTAATGGCGGCTTAAGTGATAAAATACCTGTTCCTGTATAGCTCAGTGGTAGATCATTGCATTAGCAGTGCAAAAAGTAATGGTTTAAAAGCCAAGACAAAAATGTACCCCTTGGATAAAAACATCTGCCAAATGCATAAAAACAAAAACAAAACTGTATGCTATATAGCAAAGCAGCAATAGAAATGGTTTTATGCATTAATCCCCAATGATTTGTTTTTCTCACTTTATTTAAAGGAATATGTTCCCTGAAAATCTGGTGCAAGCCTGTTTTCAACAGGTAAAACATACTGCTTTTTAACAAGAATATTAAGCCATTGTTTTAATAATGCTTATAGTTGAAATAAAAATGATTTGTCTTTCAGTATAAGACACAGCGCAAAGAGATTGAACCAGCGCCAAATAACATTAACAATACTCTTACAACTACATTTCCACCGTTGACTACAATCATCACAACTGTTGCACAGGTAAGCCAAAGATTTCAGACAAAGAGCGATACGTTATATTGTAAATTGTCTGCTATAATAATGAGGGTCTGTTTACATTATTTTTGTTGTAGAACTTGACCAAAGACTATAAGATTGTTGGAGCGTATTCAGATGGGATCAATGTTCTTGGTCTTATTATATTCTGCGTGACCTTCGGCCTGGTCATTGGCAAGATGGGTGAAAAGGGACGCATCCTACTCGATTTCTTCGATGCTTTGAATGAGGCCACCATGCGAATTGTTCAAATTATTATGTGGTTAGTCTCGACACAGATCAAATTATAGTGGCACATCAGAATATCATAGATTCAAAGATTTGCAACTTGACCTTGTTTAATATATTGCAAAGGAACATTGCTAGAAAAGATGTGGTTGTATGTGAAATATAATGTAAAAATCTCTAAATTTCTTATTACATTTATGCATTTAAACATAGAAACACTGTAGGAAGAGATAATAGCCTTTAAATCTTTTTTGCTTGACTTTTTCAGGTGTGATGTTGTGTTCTGTGTTAACTTAAATCCATCAATAATTTTATTTTTCAGTTACATGCCTGTGGGAATTTTGTTCCTAATTGCTGCCAAGATCATTGAGGTGGAAGACTGGGAAATCTTCAGGATGATGGGATTGTACATGGTTACAGTGCTCAGCGGGTGAAGAGTCTTTAATGTTCTCTTGTTGATTAGCAGCGGAGCAGATTTACTGCTGCTGTTAGGCTGGCCGTTAACCCTTCGCATACAGTTTAATAACGCCTCTGTCCGCACACAGATAAGGTCCAAGGACATTTAAAATTGCTCGAGCTGCGGATGTGGCCGTAACACATTTCATAAACTCCAAATTTCCACTAATTTGAAAGACACAGCCAGCCGAGCATCAGTCAGGAGATACTATTGCTGCAGTTTAACAAATGCCATCTGCATTCACGTGGAACAGCCAGACAAGACGAGTTTGGATTGCACATTGCTGAGTCATACAGAATCAGTCGAAGCACCCAAAGGGGACATAAATCCAAATGCCCTTGGTGCAATTCTGGAAAATACTGGATGCCTATAAATGACACAGAAGAGCTATCCTTCAAAATTAAATTGATAGGTGGCTTTATTAAAAAACATGTTATTGCACCACTTTCTGCAGAGTGATGTTTTATTTATTGTCTGCTTCCACAGACTAGCCATCCATTCCATGGTGTTCCTCCCTCTCATATACTTTGTGGTGGTGAGGAAAAATCCATTCACCTTCTCTCTGGGAATGACACAGGCACTGGTCACAGCACTTATGATTTCCTCAAGGTGAGTTGAAAACCTACTGGCATCTGTTTTAGGGCTGCACGGTATTGACGGCAAATGCTATGTGCGATAACTTGCTGAATGACGCGATATACCAGTTTCCCAAGCTGGGATTGGTGAATCCCTAGTGGTTCGCGAGGGAATTGCATGGGCCTGCTTGAAATTGAAGAAAAATGCTATATGCAGTAACTTGCTAATACCAATATACCAAAATAAATTAATGAATCACAATTATATTATTCAATTAAAAATAAATAATAAAAAATTCTTGCTAACAAAAAACATGTATTTTAAAATATAAAATATTTTTTTATTTGCATGTCATGTGACCATTTCACAACACTACAATATATAACTGAGATCTCATGCAAAATAGACCGATGCCTTTTATGTATGAAATAAAATACATTGATTGAATCAGAAAAAGGTTTAAAGGGATAGTTCGGCCAAAAGTGATATTAAACCCATGATTTACTCACCCCTAAGCTGTCCGAGTTGCATATGTCCATCGTTTTTCAGACAAACACATTTTCGGATATTTTAGAAAATGTTTTAGATCTTTCAGTTGATTAAATGTAATGTTACGGGGTCCACGACCTTCAAGTCCAAGAAAAGTGCGTCCATCTTCACAAAATAATTCCAAACGGCTCCAGGATGATAAACAAAGGTCTTCTGAGGGTAATCCGTGCGGTGTTGTTATAGAAATATCCATATTTAAACTTTATAAACGAAAATAAATACCTTCCAGTAGCGCCGCCATCTTAGACTCCTCTGTATTCAGGAGAGAGTATTAGCGTAGTGTACGCACTTTTCTTAGTGACGTATGACAAATTCGGAGGGCGGGGGCACAGAGCAGCAGCAGAGTAGCCTCCGTAGGCTGCGTAAGCTCTCATCCTAACCATGCACAGGGATATGCGTATTTGCGATATCAGTAGGACTGTAATGGTAAATCATGTGTTTCATGCGTAGCTTGTGCGTGTACTATGGCATTTTAGTCAGTCATCAATCTAAAATCATGCGGAGTCTGAGTCGTTTATAAAGTGCATTTAAAAAAGCAACACTCGTTAAACAAAATCATCATATTCTTTATTATCATGAAAATACATGAAACAACTTAAAAAATATCTGGAATAGTGTTTGTAATGGTACTTCGTCTGTGGGGCAATTGGAGTTTCTGCACGAGAGCGCCCTCTGGCTTTTGGATGTGCAGGGATTTAATTAAAATTCATTCATTGAGAAAATGCGCATTTGCAGGATTAATCGTAACAGCCCTAGATATTAGGCTAATTTCGGCCTAGCCTTCTGCCATGGTTGGTATCTTCTGGGCATCTGCTAGCATCAAAATAAAATATGAATCCTTTACCAACTTGGGCTACTGTAATGTTTAAAAAATGGTCAAAAGCGCTTGAAGTCGGATTGGTAAAACTGGATGCTAGCATTTGCACCTTTCATATATTTTATGATATATGATGATAATGAATTAGGGATGTTCAAATTAACAGCTTAATCAAGGGTAAGAATTTATGAATGATTAATATTATCAGTTAAAAGAAAAATATTTCTTAACCCTTCGCCACTTTCCTATCCTTAATTTGTTAATGGCCTATAAATGATGTGATTTGTATGAGAAATCATTTGTACTGCATGTGTCCATGTCTGAGTATGGTTTGGAAGCTGCAGAGAGACGTGCATGTGTGCGCAAGATGACGCGGTCCGTCTCCGTCTCGTGCGCTATAATAGCTCATGAGTATAATATACATCACTATATTATGAACTGTATTGTTTTTATTACGTTAATGAGCCGTCTTTATCTCCGTACACCGTGGGCCCCCTACATGGAAGTCGCCATTCGCACCACTATATTTCTACAGTAGCCTTAAATGGACCAACTGTTCTATAGAGCATTTTGTCACTACGTTGTCTCAGACGATGAGTGTTTGTCCTGTGGCGGCTACCTTCACTATGCGTTTGGAAAAGAAGATGTGAACTGTGGACCGAGTGGTTGGATGCAATTCAGTTTCACGGTTTTACTTTTAAAGGGGACAGAGAATGAAAAACAATTTAACCTTGTCTTTGTTGACTAATGGTAGTCTACCCGGATTCACAAACATACAAAAAGTGCTAAACATGTTAAACATCTTACTCTTGTAGAAATTCCTCTTTTAGAAATGTCAGCCAGAAAACGGCCCAATCTGAAAAACTGATGCTTATGACATCACAGGCATCTCACTGCCCCTCCACTTTAAAATAATTGGCTACATTTTTTGAGTGGCAGCAAAGTCAGCCAATCAGTAATGAGATTGCAAGTTAAGCCAGTAGGGGGAGCCAAATAGGTGCAAAATCACTTGTTTAAAATCCCCCACCCTAATAGAGCTATCTGAGAGAGGTTTTTAGGAAGCTTCTAATGCATTACAGACACAAATAAAAACATTTTGTCTACACGTCACATCACAGAACAAGGATAAATACCCCGTTCAATCATTCTATGTCACCTTTAAGCCATTGCATTGGATAACAAAATATCAAACCAAGTGGCAAAGTTTGTGTTTGTTTAAATTCTAAAAAGGCAGACAAAACATTATCAAAGGCACTTGTTATGAGAACTGCCTTCTTATGTACATCCATTAAACTTAAATTGAGTCCAACTGGTTAAAAGTAATTGAAAAATCATGGCTCAGAAAAGGTTTTGCACCATTTGTTTGTAGATGCCACTTGTTTGTTAACTAATGCAATGCAAGGTTCGTTTTAAGTGGCCTTGCGTGTCCAAGTGCTTTTTAGAGCAATAGGCACGATTAATAATAACTAATAAAATCCTAAAATGCTAAGAAAAATACAGAGAAAAGGTCATTAACGTTGTGTTGTGATCAGCATTTTTAAGCTTTTTATTGCAGAGTAATGCATCTCGAGATATCATTTAGTAGTTTTATATTTTTATGAGGGAACAAATGACTGTTTGTCTTAAATCCATAATATTTTAAAATTGGTAGAGCATTGCAAAGGTCACAGTTTTGACTTCCAATTAACACTCATACAGATAAAATGTACATTTTAAAATGCACTGTAAGAGACTTTGGATAAACGACGTTTCTAACAAATGCATTAATCGATTCATTGCATTTTACAAGTTCGGCCACCTTGCCGGTCACCTTCCGATGTGCAGAGGAAAACAACCGGATTGACAAGAGGATCACCCGCTTTGTGCTTCCAGTTGGTGCCACCATCAACATGGATGGTACTGCACTCTATGAAGCCGTTGCTACCATTTTCATAGCTCAGTTGAACAACTACGCACTGGATGCTGGGCAGATTGTGACTATAAGGTTAGTGGAATATAAGCTGCTTTATTATTTAATGGATTTGTGAGGACTCAAATGTTTTTTTGGCATGTTCACTCCATAGTATTATGGCAACGGTAGCCAGCATTGGCGCTGCAGGTGTTCCTAATGCTGGACTGGTAACCATGGTGATAGTGCTTACAGCAGTGGGCCTCCCTGCCAGTGATGTCACCCTCGTGGTTGCTGTTGATTGGCTGCTGTAAGTATCTCTCTATTCATGTCCAATATCTCATCTTAGGCCACTGTACAGCAGCGCTTGGATTTACTAAATAGAAAAATATACAAACAACCATACTGCATGGTTTACCAGATATTACCTAACAGTTGTTTCAACTATTAGTGATCGCTTCCGTACCATGATCAATGTCCTGGGAGATGCATATGGAGCTGGAATAGTCCAGAAGCTGTCAAAGCGAGAACTGGAAAGGATGGACCTCACGTCAGACGTGGATGCGGTCAACCCATTCGCGCTGGAGACCACACTGGATGACGAAGAGTGCGAGAAAAAGTCGTACGTCAACGGTGGATTCGCCATCGACAAAAGCGATGCCATTTCTTTCACCGAAACCTCACAGTTCTAGAGGTAAGCGTAAGTCGCTCCTAGAAAATGTGACATCGCTAAAAGGAGGGCTCAGAGATTTAGGAACCATCCCTAACTTCAGTGCCATGGTAAGGACTCATTACAGGAGGCATGATGACTGAGCGCAGGCATTAGCAATACCTGCCCAGGCTGTTCTCCTTCCTTCATTTGTCCTAACTGTGCCCTTGAACTTATGTGTGCGCTAGACAAGTGCGAAAATACATCGAGGAAAAATGTAAACAACTTCGTGCTTCCACAGTTCATGTTGCCAACAATTATGCAAATACAGTTACTTTGTTTCATTTGTTTCGCACTAACCAATTGCTTTATAGCTTTTTAGCAGCAAGTATACGAGCATATTTCGAGATCAGTGCGGTATCGCACGTTTACGGATGTTAGAAAATCGGCAGATTAGTGTACAGTGTGCAAGGCAACAGAAAGCATGCTATTAACCGGACAATGTTATTATATCACAAAAATCGTTGACTGACGCTTTTTTGCAATTCAAGGGTCTCTTTTGTTTTCAATTCTGTACTTGCTATCGAAAGCCAGCTTTGCGTGTTTTTTGTTTCAAATTAGTGCCATATTTAATGTGCCAACATGAAGGGAAGATTTGTACACAAACTTTTGAAATGAAACAAAATATTGCATGTAGCGAAAATGGAGTGAAAAGCAAATCTTTGTTACACAGTTTCAAATTATTTTGTCAAAAATAACATTAAGGGTGGCAAGCCTTAATTGTTTCTTCTGTAAGCCACTGATTTTATTTATTTATTTTTTTGACTGTACCATTTTAAGGAGACTGAGCAATTATTGTAAACACAATCAGAGTGCCAAATGTATGCCTCCTTTTTATTTTATATAATATTCTGTGTTGCATCAGAAATGACAGAAAACTATAAATGTGAAGTGAGTTTGGGGTTCTGAAACTAATCTGACACCATAAAGCACATTATTGTAATAATGTATTAATAAAATACAATAGCCAAATTAGTTCATACTGTATACTTCAGCAAGTACTGTATGTGTATCCATAAAACAATAAAGACATGTCGACACCTGAAAAAGTATTTGAAATTGATTGCTATGTCCACTATTTGCAAAAGCATAATTGTACTTTAGGCCTTTAAATAACAATACGGTGCAGGATGACAGCCGTTGCTAAAAAACTCTGTTATAGATATAATGATTGATGTCTTTCATTTAGTCCTCAAGAGGAAAGGCAGTCCAAGGGGAAATGCATTAATGGTAGTCTAGACATCACACCTGAGGCTCAATGACACAAACAGGAGCCTTTGAAACCGAGTGCATTTTAATTTCTAATGAAGGCAGCATTTGCATAAAAGAGAAAAGGATCTGCTTTTAATGATCACTTTTCTGTTTTATTTATAGCTTTTAAGCTTTAATATACAAGATATTACACAGATGGAAAGATAGCCCTTGGGGATTGTATACCATTGCAACATTAAGCCTTTATCTGTTATGAGCATGTGCACTAATGCTGTGTCATGACAACAAGGCAACTTTTATCATCTCAAAGTAAAAGTGTAAAATTAGACCATTTAAAATTAGACTATTATGGTCTGTTTAAGTCACTCAGGATATAACCAAGCTATACAAGGAATATGTGACTTTCAATGCAACTACAATGCAAACACAACCACAAACTAAGAGCACACTCACAACTCAATGGGATATGATGCAATGATGCTCTACAAAACCTGAAAAAACAATAAATACATTTTTTTTGTATATTTTACATCTGAGCAAAGTATGGAGGTTATATAAATGATGAGTATAAAGTACACTCTCAGAAAAAGGTACAACCTACTGAAAAAACAGCTAAACCAGCATAAGCTGTTTTTTCTGGTCTCCCAGCTTGGTTTAAGCTGGTGTAGCAAGCTGGTTTAGCTGTGTATTGGTCACTTTTTAAGCTGGTCAAGCTGGACTAAGCTGGTCTGGCTGGAAGACCAGCTTTGCCATGCAGGAAGGACCAGCTTATAGCAGCTACTGCCATCTTAAACCAGCTAAAACTAGCTACAAGCTTATGCTGGTCTTAGCTGGATTTTTAAGTCACTGGGGTAGCACCATTGAAAAAAGTACACCTTTGTACCTTAAGGCAGTGGTTCCCAAATCCAGTCCTCGGGACCCCCCTCCCAGCATGTTTTAGATGTCTCCTTATATGAAACACCTGATTCCACTCATCAGGCTCCTTCCAGCCTAGCCTGATGAGTGGAATCAGGTGTTTCATATAAGGAGACATCTAAAACATGCTGGGAGAGGGGTCCCGAGGACTGGATTTGGGAACCACTGCCTTAAGGGACCAATCACACCAACGCGGTTTAAATGCATGACAAAGCAAGGCGTGCCACACTGTCTTTTTTTGGTCACTTTAGGGGGCAATCACACCAAATGTGATTTAAATGTTTGGAAACCCAAGGCATTTTTAGTGCGGTGTGGCTTTATATATTGCTAGGCTACCTCCGATGCAGCTGTTCTGTCAATCAAATATTAAAGCGTGAACGTTCTTTATAAGAAACTTATAAAAGAGGATGCTTGCTCTGATCTTAATCAGGGATAAAAGGTGCACAAACACGCAGGAGAGAAACTTCCGTCACCACAACGGAAGGCCCGCCTCTCCCCTCATTTGATTGGACAATGGAAAGATGCGAATGATGTTGGTTGTGAACTCCAAAGCTTTTAGATGTGTCTCAAAACGCCCGGCGGATACCAACTGACAGGTATTTTCTGTGGTATTTCTGTTTTGTTTAACAGTCGTTGTGCAATGCACCAGTTGGTTGTTGTAATATTTGTCCCGCCCCTCCTCAGCTGTGATTGGACAGCCGTGTGAGAATTTTTAAACTTTCGGCCCAAAAAACACCAAACTTCGGGTTTTTGCATGTTAAATAAAAAACGCAAGTGCTTCTATTGGAAACAAATGAAAACATACACCGGCCGCCAGCGTAAAAGTTTTGGTGTGCACACCCCCTTAAAGAGCATTGCGGCACAGCTTTTTTATTGCTAAGCAACTGCCGCCGACGCAGCTGTCCTGTCAATCAACCATTGAAGCGTGAGCACTCGTTTGCTGTCTTATTAGCAAAATCTTTAAAAAGAGAATCTTGCTCGGACCTTGATCGAGGGTGAGAGGTGCACAAACACGCAGAAGAGAGTGAGTGAGTGGAGTACGGTTGTTCCGGAAGGCCCGCTCTCCCCTCATTCGATTGGACAATAGAAAGACGTGAATGACAATCCGCTCTCAGTGCTCCTTCATAAACGCGTGCTGCGGCAGGTGGCAAAAAAACGCAAGGCTTAACGCTCACTGCCCATAGAAAATCATTCAAAAAAGGCACCTGCAACTGCCATAAATGCGTTTGGTGTGATCAGCCCCAAAGAGTGCATATTAATAATAGTACCCCAAAGGTACATTCTGGTATATACATTATAAAGAAGTTTTGTTGTTTAAACTTAAAAAATGTCTTAAAATTTTTTGTTAATTCAACTTAAATAATATTATTGACTAACTTTTTGTTAGCTTATATTTTTAAGTTGAATTAACTTAAATTTTAAGGCAGCACTTACATTTGGGGTAACTTTTAAGTTGAAACAACAAGTCTTTTTTTTACAGTGTATTCATATAGAAGTTTTTTTATTCTTGCCTGGCTGCCGAAACTCTCCACACAGTTGTGATCCATGCTCGTTGACTCCCCTCGTCTTTAGCAAACCAAAATTTTTTCTTTTCGACAAGGTATTTGTTTCAGAGATCAGTTTAGTCACTAGCCAGACTGATGAATAAATACAGACTGGAAGCTCGCTCAGGCACGTTAACGCAACAACGCCTGCCTCTGATGAGAATATCTATACCTAAATGGTCAATTTTTAAAGGGGACTGCCCCCCAGCTTGGGACCATTTTTTTCTGAGAGTGTAAACTAGTAAACATACCACTTCTTTATCCTTCACCCTGGAGCTTAGAATGGGCATGAGTGGGCCACAATAGCTCTTCGTATTAATACTTCATCAATCTCAGAGTCCGTGGCACCCTGGCATCAAAACAAAAGGGTGGAGTAAGAGGAATAATTCATGACACAATCGCAACATTTCACTGCACTAAATCATAAGATAGAAGTGTGTGTGTGTTTGTGTGTGTGTGTGTGTGTGTGTGTGTGTGTGTGTGTGTGTGTGTGTGTGTGTGTGTGTGTGTGTGTGTGTGTGTGTGTGTGTGTGTGTGTGTGTGTACCTGGTAATTATCACGTTGTGGGGACCAATTGTCCCCACAAAGATAGGAATACCAGTATTTTTGTGACCTTGTGGGAACATTTTGTTGTAGGACAAGGGTTTCTGTGATGGTTGGGGTTAGGGAATGGGGTAGGTAAGGGGAATATACAGTTTGTACAGTATAAAATGCATTACGTCTATGGAATGTCCCCACAGAAGATGGAAACCAGAATATGTGTGTGCATGTATGTGCATGTGTGTGCATTTACTTACACAGGCTAGTCTGTGGACTGCTTTAGGAGATATTAAAAGGCTCTGAACCCGTTCTTGAACCTCCTCCCACCTATTAGGAGATCCCAGGAGAGATCTGTGAAAAACAACACAGCATAATAATATTTTCTGCCAAACATAAATATCGTTTTAAGAAATAGGCTAACATAGATATTTATGATATTTTAATCCATGAATTTGGCTCTGGCCCATATGTGGTATTTTATTCATATTTAAAGGGTTTGTTTAAGTCTGTAACCGAATATACACTCTTAAATTGCTTTGATGTTTCAGCCCATGGTTGGGTAAAATATAAACAAACCCAAACGTTGGGTTAAAATTAATTTAGAAAATGTCCATAACTGACCCAGCCATGGGATGAAATAACCCAGCATTACATTAAAATGTTTAAACAATTTCAAAATCATAACAACTCGCACTCTAAAAATGTCTGGGTTATTTTTTGACCCATAATGGGTAAATATTGAACATAACACAATGTTGTGTTGTTTTTATGCAACCATGGGGTATAATAACCCAACAGTTGGGTTAAAACAACCCAGCATTGGGTCAGTTTTAACCCAGCTGTGTGTTCTGTCCAATATTTACGCATTATGGGTCAAAAATAACCCAGACATTTTTAGGGTGTAGCATTACTTTAAAATGTTTGAACAATTTCAAAATTATTCTTTCAAACAAATGTGTTCAGGTAAATCAGTTTTGCTTGAAAAGATCTAATCCATTCATGCAGGTCTACCTGGATAATAAGCACACGCACACACGCACGCACACACACACACACACACACACACACACACACACACACACACACACACACACACACCCATTGTGTTTCTGGCTTTCCATGCTGGAGTGACTTGGGCTGGAAGAGCCATTATATTCCATACGGGAATGGCGTTTGCCCACTTCCGTGGCATAGTCAAGGAGATTATCCGTGTCTGAGGAGTCCCCATCTGGGACCTGAAATCACAACAACGTGGAAGGATCATCTGTCAACACATCACATTTTCTATAAGGAAATCTTCAGGGGTTATCAAACTTTATGATGAACCTAAAAATATATATCCATATATTCTATAAAAAAAAATTAAACTGTGTTAATAAATTGTGATGTCATACAAATAGCAAATTATACAGAAATAATTGGTTTCACAGTTGAATTTTACAACTGCACATGGAGAATACTTTTGCTTTTATTTTGAAATGTTCTGGGGACACCTTAGAACCTTCTGGGGGACCTCTGGGTCCCAGTTTGAAAACCGATAGATAGATAGATAGATAGATAGATAGATAGATAGATAGATAGATAGATAGATAGATAGATAGATAGATAGATAGATAGATAGATAGATAGAGTCTAACCCATGAACTGGAGACATTTCTCATTTGGATTCCTAAAGGGCAAAGAAATGCAGATGCATACAGTTAACATTTTATATTCTGTAAGTTGAACAAAACATGACCTGTCACACAACACAGAACAAAAAAGTCAAAATATTACTGTGATCTATTAACTACATGGCTATCAAAATCCTGTAAATCAAGTGTTAATACCTTCAGCTCTTGATGGTTGTGTACGATGTGGTGACGGACTTCCTGATCTGGAGCTTCTATCACAGAAATCATCATTTATTTGAACCTGCAGTGATCAGAAGAGTAAACTACAAATGTATATTTATTCATTATATGTATAGCAGACTCTTTAAACCAAAGTGACTAAAGAATGATTTAACATTTTGCATAAGGAATCAATAAGTGCATAATGCTACATTTACAAGTAGGAATAGTGTCAATGCTTAAAGTGAACAAGAAAAGAGGATTATTGACTTTAATAAATTATAAACATGTTAACAAAGTTAAACAATATAAAGTTAGGGGTTAAGGATTAGTCAAGTATAGTCAGTCAGTCACAATTATTTATAAAGCACATTTAATAACAACTAGGCTGTACTTTAGACTAAAAAGGAAAACATTAAAACTTGCATACACAACACATTTAAAGTAAGACCACTTTGCCTGCTTGTGGCTGTATGCAACACGGAATAGCAGTTTTAAAAAATGATTTAAAGGAATAGTCTACTCATTTTCCATATTAAACTATGTTATTACCTTAACTAAGAAGAGTTGATACATCCCTCTATCATCTGTGTGCGTGCATGCTGGAGCGCGCTGCGACACTTCGATAGCATTTAGCTTAGCCCCATTCATTCAATGGTACCACTCAGAGATAAAGTTAGAAGTGACCAAACACATCAACGTTTTTCCTATTTAAGACGAGTAGTTATACGAGCAAGTTTGGTGGTACAAAATGAAACGTAGCGCTTTTCTAAGCGGATTTAAAATCAGTAAACACTTTCTTTTCTTTATTCATCACGCCGTTCCAGCATCTATGACTATATTGATTGTGAGAACTGGTTAATCCATACACAAGTTGAATCACAAAAGTTAATCCATACACAGGTTGGGGAAGGGGCAATTGGTATTTCCAGTTCACCTAACTTGCATGTTTTTGGCCTATGGAAGAAAGACAGTAAAGACTGATACACACCTATAAATTAGGCATATGTTATAAAAATCAAGCCTGTATAAAATAAAAGCATACAGAAGAGACTTGAGATCTTTCAACAACAAGTATTTCATGTGGCTATATTTCTAAGATGATAAAAAACAAACGGTGCTATATAGCACCAAAACAGTTGCTTTGGATCGTAACGATAGAAGAACCATTTTTAGTGCCATATAGCACCGGTGAAGAACCAGTGAAGCACCAGTGAAGCACCTGTGTAGAACCATATAGTGCTATGTAGAACCATATGTGGTGCTATATGGCCCCTATATGGTTCTACACTGGTTCTACACTGGTGCTTCACTGGTGCTTCACTGGTTCTTCACCGGTGCTATATGGCACTAAAATGGTTCTTCTATCGTTACGATCCAAAGCAATTGTTTTGGTGCTATATAGCACCGTTTGTTTTTTTAGAGTGTACCACATTTATTTGGTTCTCAAAAGTCAGTGTAGATGTGATGAGGAAGTATTTACGGGAAATGCAACAAAGATATATCACATATTAAGATAAGATTACATTTCCTTTATTGTCACTGGATGACCCATAAAATGAAATGCAGGTCACACAGCTAACATTCATACATGTATAACTCACACAATATGAAAAATTTTTGATTGATAAAATACATTTCTGATAAAGCTGATCCACCCAACACTCCTCTTCTTCCAGAGAAATTGGTATTCACAAAGAGTTTCAGTAAAGATTTAGGCCCTAGTATGAAGACAGCAGTTGTCTGAGTTACAAATGACCCTCTTTTATCCTTTGACCATGGTTGCATCTGCCTAGTTCCGTTAAATCTTTGTGCTACTTTTGACAACCCAGATCATGATATCCACTTACACTATTATCTTGGCATTTGTGAAAAGATGTCCGATAAATACCAATAGGCTTGTTTGTGTGAATTCAGGCTCAAAATGCATCGGCTGGGGTTTGCACAAGATCCAGAAAACCTGATTATATCAGCGCCATTTCATTATCACAATGTATAGCCTGCTGATAATATCTAATGTATCAACAAAATTAGGGATTTTTCATGCCTCTTTAAAATAGCCAGCTTGGAAATGTTTAGAAATAAGAAACATAAGGGACTCATCTCTTTGTTTTCCCTGCTTCTACCTTGGGGTATACACCCATAACCCATCCTAAGATTTGTTTACTCATTTAGACCTCAAGTCCAGCTACAGTGTCAATTCATTACATTTAATGTATGCATTTGGCAGACACTTTTATCCAAAGTGATTTACAGTGCATTACAAGGTATACATTTTTATCAGTATATGTGTTTCCTCGGTTTGAACCAATGACATTTTGTGACATTTTTGTTTGTCAAACAGCATGGTGCCAACAACCAAATGCAGCCTGCATCACCAACACTTCACAGAAACTACCCTTAAGAGTGGACCTCAAATTTTTCATGACCTTTATAATCTAATAATTGTTGTACAAACATATTTAATATTTTTTTAATAAATGCATATTCGTTTAAAAAAGCAGTGCAAAGGTCATGAGCTCAATCCACTGGAAACATGCAAAATTATGAAAAATATATAGATAGAATGCACTGTAAGTTGCATTAGATATGCAGAATTGTATAAAATATAAATATAAACACATCACTGACCACTCACTAGCTGTATCACTGGAGCCATTTAAAATGAACTTCAAAAACTTTTGTGTATTCAGTATCTTTACAAAAGAATAATTATTCAAGCAATATAATAATTGTCTTACAAACATACTAAATGATGTATTAAATGAGCACATGGCTCATATTACACATATAACTAGATAATACTTGGTACTTGTATTTCATAGTGTGTGTTGCCAGAAGCCTAGTTTACTTGAAAATATAACCTGGGTGCTGAAAAGGTTTTTTCACAGCAATGCCATAGAAGAAGTTTTGGTTCCTCAAAGAAACATTCAGTCAAGTTGAAACAGAAAGGTTCTTCAGATGTTATGGAACCATACAACCAAAAATGGTTCTTATATGGCATCGTGAAGCATCTTTATTTTTGTCTCCTCTGAAGTTTCTGTTAACTTAATATGGTTATTTACAACATTGCTTTTAGGGAGGAAACTTTAATGAAGCTGATTGTAAACTATACCAAAAGCACTACCCTGACATACACATGACACAAGTATGCGCAGTATAGAAATACAGAGACTGGAATCAAAATGACTGTAGACTTCAGATCCTGATGGGTGAGCTTTGGTTCCCTCTACTGGCTACCACTCTTTCATCAAAAAGTAAATTTTAATATTTCTCATTTTGCAATCACTTTGAATCCAGAAACAGGCCCCAGATGTAAAATCTCTCTCAAAAAAAAAAATGCTGGGTTATTTTTAACCTATACTTTGGTTGTTTTAATGTAATGTTGGGACAAATATAAAAAATGTCTGTGTTTATTTAACCCAACAGCTGGGTTTGTTCCTTTTTGACACTGTATTATTAACTATGCATTTATAGAACATAAGGATCATGACTGATAAACAGTTTATAATATACATCAGGAACATACCTGGTGTCTATCCCAGAGTCCTCTTTGCCTCGGTGGAGAAGTAAGATGCCTTTGGGATACAGCGCTACCCTGCTGCCGAACCTTCTTCTTCCTCTTTTTTGTAATTGCCCTCTAAAGACAAAAACATTTTATTTGTACACTTGGGGACTTGGGAACAAATACATTTAATTTAATAAAATCATTTAATTTATGCCTTTTTTGGTGTTTAAAATATGTATTTTTTACCGCAGGACAACTCTGTAATCCATCTCTATTAGAGATTTGACTGATTGTGGTCTTGGTAGAGAATTCTAACCTTGGAGAGATACCCTGTGATAAAACAATATAAAAATGGTAGTTTTGTTTTACCTCTGGATATACTGCAATGTAAGAACATAAACTAAATTTGGGCGCGCTCACTGCTTAATAACTTAAGACATACAGGAAAAGCGGGATCTCGTGTCATTAATAACTCTCTCTCTACTCCGGAAAAGGATGGCACAAGCTTCGGCTCCGGGAAAAGAAAACTGCGAGCATCTTCTTCAAAACTGGCCAGTATTCTTCCAGCTGTAAAAGAGGAATTTTAGGAGCAATATTGAGAGTAATCTGTGGTGGATGATAAAAGTATGTGTGTCACTGTGGTACTGTGGTATGAATTGCAAAAATGAAAGCAATGTAGTTTTACATGGGGGGATCATCTGAATGAGTTCAACTTTCACAGTTTCACCTGGAGAAAAGAAAAACACTTAAATTAGCAACATTAAGACTGAAAGAAAAAAGACCATAAAGCAACCCAGAAGAAAATTGTATTGCTTAGATGTTGCTCTTTCATAGCTCAGGACATTCAATGAAGTTCTCAGTTTTGTTTAATTCCCTTTTATAAGTCTCAGATGTTTCTACTAAGATTTGTTGGGAGAAATATAAATAAATATAAACAAATGATACCATTGTTAATGTGCATTAATAGTATGGAGCTATAGAGTTAATGGAGATTGTATAGGTAAAATAATCTGGATGTGGGAAAATTTTAAATAGCATGGTTTTATATCGAAACCTTTAATAATTGACCTGGCAAATCTGAGCTTATTTCGTGATGTATTTCTTCTGAAATTCTGTTGGAGCCCTTTGTGAGATTTTGGGCTATTTTCCTCTGGAAAATATCTGAAAAGTTGTTCAAACAAATGTAATGTTGTCAGAAGATATGCTGGAGCTTACATTGTAAGAATTCAGCTATCTCTGCAGGATCTGTGACATACTTTAGTACCTATTAACACAAAAGAGTTTTCAGTACATCAATAAAAAATGTGTGTGCGCGCGTGCGTGTGTGTGTAAAACAAACAAAGAAAAAATACTTTACCTTTTCAAACTTCATTTTCTCCCGAATTAATAATGGAAAGACTGCAGGAAGACATTCAGATTTTCTATATTGGTTCATGAGACACACACTGATGTACATATCATCTTTGTCTGGTAAATGCACCCCTGGACAAGTAACCTACAAATACAATTATGAGACTTTTCAGTGCAGGTGAGAGACTGACACCAACTTGCACTGTATAGCAAATTTTGGTTTCAACTACTAGAACTCTCATCAGATTTACGCTATTAAAAAAAATCCTCACCGCCCTCAGGTGAAGCTCAACGACCACTTTAATGGCTTTGTGGGACATATTTCCCATTGTTTTTACCGCGCATAAAGTGTTATTTTCCATCCAGCTCTTTCATTGTCACTTGAGGAGAGCGTCGCGTTTCTATGGTATCCAACGTCACCCGTCTGGTCAAGATCGCAAGACTTTTATTTTGAAGTTTTTGCAACCGGAAACCATATGGGAAAGCGGTAGTTGTAGTTTTCAAAAGGAAAAGAGATTTACTTCTCTGCCTTTAAATGTGAAAACATACACATAATAACACAAAACATATAGACGTGTATTTACATCTACAGCCGCGGGGGAAAAAACTGTTCACGGTATCTAAATGTATTATTTATAGGAACACTGCAAAAAAATGACTTTCTTACTTAGTATTTTTGTCTTGTTTTCGGTAGAAATATCTAAAAAATTATTAAATTAAGATTCTGTTTCTTGATGAGCAAAACGACCCAAGAAAATAAGTCTAGTTTTTAGACCAAAAATATCAAATTTAAGTGATTGTGTGCATAAAACAAGCAAAAAAAATCTGCCAATGGCGTAAGCAAATTTTTTAATTTACTGTTCAAGAAAAATGTTCAAGATTTTTTGCTTACCCCATTGGCAGATTTTTTTGCTTGTTTTATGCATAAAATCACTTTAATTTGATATTTTTGGTCATACAACTAGACTTATTATCTTGGGTCGTTTTGCTCATCAAGAAAAAGCATCTTAATTTAAGAATTTTTAGATATTTTTACTGAAAATAAGACAACAATACTAAGAATTTTTTTTCTTGAAAATCATTTTATTGCAGTGCAGGCATAGGTATGTATGTATGTATGTATGTAAGTAAAATAAACATTTCCCAATATTTCGGCCAAATCCTAATATGATAATGTTTTATTTGAATTTGTTTGCAGAAAACTGAAACCAAACTAACAAAATTGTGTTTTTAGATCTTAAAAATTGCAAAGAAAACAGGTTTATATTAATGTTTAAACAACACAATGTTTTACATGCATTTTAGGAACAATTCAAAAGTGAATATTTGTTGAAATAACATTCATTTTTAATCACATCTTTCATGTGTCTTTTACATTGCTGTTGGGTAAATTTGTCCTTCCTGTTGTTTGCTTTTGTTGGGATTTAATAGACACTAGATTGAAATAGTCACAGAAAATGCAAAACTGGAGTGGTTTTTTAATTTTTTGCATTTACATTTGAGATTTGCTTGTTTTAATTAGTTTAAAATAAATTCTACACATTTCATCCTGTCCATGCATCTATGAATGTGAATATGTAGTTTTGATTAATATGATGCAACAATAGCTTATTTACAATGTCACACAACTGTTTCTTTCTGTCCAAACTTTAAAGACAATAATTAATGGCTACCCTGTTATTTATAATAATCACAATCATCTGAGATGTTTGGAATAAAACATCAAGAGACAAAATTGGTATGCGCTTGGTTTATATGATCATTATCAAGGGTACCAGAAGTACAGTTGAATATTAATACTTAAAAAAAGACTGCAAATAAAACTTGCACTTAAGATTTACAACTTAAAAATAAATCAAACCAACTAAATTCTTAATACAATAATAAAAGTAATTCAACATAACAACAGCATATTAAAGTTAGCTTAAAGAGAATACACTTTTTTTGACCAACTAGTATTTGACTGTATGCTAGATGAAAATCCGCAACAGTTTTTACAGAAACATGTGAGATTACTCGGAATGGCATGCACATTATGGATAAACATTTCTGCATATATGAACATTTTGTTCAAAGGGGAAAACTAGCTTTTATGGAACAGTATTGATGCCCAAATTAAATTTATTCACTTTATTATAACTTTAAAGCTTTGACACCACTGTGTGATGAAAAATGTTTAAATAAATTCTAAACACCAAAATTGAATGCCAAACCTAAAAAAAAATATATGAAATATGTATGATAAAATGAAAGCAGAAGTGCATCTGATACTTCAGTTGTGAAAACTCAGCCAGCATGATGTCTATATATTGTTTTAAACAGAAGAGAGAAGTGCGGTTCTTTTCTCTTTGGTTCTATTTTCCATACACACTCTCATCACTGTAGGCGATGTAAAGGAAGAAGTCTTCTTCGTGGTGCTCCTGTTTGTGAGAAAGTGCGCATAAATTAATTTTATAATGAAATACTGATCAAAAAGTAAGGAGGAAAGTAAGAAGGAAATACCTGGTACAGCTGACCCATTGTGGCAGAGGTCGGGGGAATGACGTTGTTTACGAAGAAGAAGAGCGCATCCTCAGCTCTAAGGTGGATTCGTTTTCGAATGAGAAAGTAAAACTGGCCCACTGAAAATACCAAACATAAGCATTATAAAAATAAAAATCATGCTTTTATAACAATTTATCAAATATATCAATTTATGTCTGTAACAAAACAGATCAGGGGCACCATATACTTTCATCCATAGTATTATATTTTACCTACTATGGAAGTCAATGGTGACACAGATCTTAAATGTTACAAAAAAAATTCAAAATATCTTCCTTTGTGTTCAGCAAAACAAAGAAATATTATACAGTTTTGGGACAACTTGAGAGAGAGTAAATGACAGATTTTTTTAGGGTGAACTACAAAACAAATTGGTTTCTTGTTTGAGGTAACGTAGCATTTCATATTCTGATGCTGTGCACAACATCTCAATAATTGTCATCTCAGATTAGCAAAATAACTAGAAAAAGTACTTACCTGTTAAATCAGAGGGGACAAGATATTTTTTCTTGTCTAGGTCACCTATTCTAGCTTTAGGGGCTTTTTCCACAATGACCTGACACAGAAACAAAACATTTGGTATTACAGTTCGCTGTATGAATGTATGAATATTGTACAGTTGTGGAAGCTGTAACTAAAACTGTTTTTCCACTTAAAAAAAAAAAAAACTAATTTATTGGTTGACTTTCACCTTTGTGGAAAGAGGATCTGAGAAAGGTCTGTTTCTATTTTCATGATGAGGAACAAGATAATGGCACAAAACACTTAAAATACTAAAAATAATTAGACTGTTTCTAAGAAAATATATGTATACATATGTTAATGTTTTAAAATGCCATTCATATTTAAAGTTTGGGGATCTTTTTTGTTGCAGCTGGGGAGGCTCAACATGGTTATGTTCCCCTACGGGCTGTTTAGCTTACACTATTCTTTTGTTTAATGGATAGCCAATCCCTAATTTTAGGTTAAAGGATCAGCATCACATTTTGTTTAGGAAAGTGTCGTTTTATTATTCTGTTTTACTGCTTTGTTATAGGCCTACTCCTATAGGTCTGTCGATGTAAACATGTTTACATTCTAGTCTTTATTAAAGATTCAAATAGAGAGAGAGAGAGAAATATAGACATACTCCGAGCCATTTAATTTTCTAACTACAATTTAAATAAGACCACAATAATAGAAGTTAAGTCTACCATGAACCACTTATGGATCTAATATTAGACAACAAAAAACACAAACCGACCTGACCAAAGGTTAGCGTTACATTAGTCTGCTTCTAAAAAAAACTAAATATAATAAGAAAAAAAGGCTCTGGATATAACATTAATTGTTTAAACAATGAACCCATTACGACTTTTTACGTATGACTGTTGTCGAATCATGCTAGCTTCTGTTTACATATCGCACACGCGCTAGAAAGCAACTTACGGGAACCCTGTCGGGATATTTCTTCCTGATTTTCTCTCCTTCTGATCGCCTCTTCTCAAAAGGGTGCTCTTCTTTGTATTGAAACTTCATGGTTGCTAAATAAACCAGACAATGGTATAGATAATTTCTCCTGTACAAACACAGCAGCCTCACAGATGTACGCGTCCTTCCACACAGCTGTGTTTTCCGCTGAGGTGCGCATTGATACATAACACTTTCTGTACCTCATTATTTATATATTTTTAAACTAAAATATGTGTGTGCTGAAAATTATACATCTGGAAAGGCCATTCGAAGCTGATGAAATATTTTGTTTTGGGCTATCCTCGGCGGTTACGACTGAATTTATTTATAGGTAAACTGGGACTATTTTTTTCAGTGATACATGGAAACGTGAAGCAGTGATTCGGTCAGTCATATGACCGCTTCATCACACTTCCGGTCTCTCAAAACATGTTTACTTTCCAAGATTATATACTTAATAGTTAAGAAAGGACACCTAATATAAAGTTATAAAATATAAAGTGGACATTAAAAGACCAAGTATGTTCCCTTTAGTCGCTCTTAATAATAAAGAAATGTCTTTATAATGTACTAATCTAGTTACACATTTAAGTATAATGTGCTTTGTGTTTTTCTTTGTGAATCATTAGACATACATTAAAGGGAACATTTCACAAGACTTTTTTTTAAAGATTTCAAATAAATATTTGGTGTCCCCAGAGTATGTATGTGAAGTTCTAGCTCAAAATGTCATATAAATAATTTATTATAGCATGATAAAATTGACCCTTTGTAGGTTTGAGCAAAAATGGGCTGTTTTTGTGTGTGTCCTTTTAAATGCAAATGAGCTGATCTCTGCACTAAATGGCAGTGGCGTGGTTGGATAGTGCAGATTGAGGGGTGGTATTATCCCCTTCTGACATCACAAGGGGATCCATATTTTAATTACCTATTTTTTCACATGCTTGCAGGGAATTGTTTACCAAAAGTTACTGGGTTGATCTTTTTCACCTTTTTTAGGTTGTCACAAGCACTGGGGACTCAATTATAGCACTTAAACATGAAAAAAGTTTGATTTTCATGATATGTCCCCATTCAAACAAAACTACAAAGATTAAGGTAATTTTAGTAAAAATACACAAATAACTAAAATCACAGTTTATGATAGTGACACGTTTTTATTAGTAACGTGCACAGGCCTATGGACTTGTGTCCCAGGAAGCTGCCTTGAGACTTTACAAGTTTTAAATTGATGAGAAAGTACTGACATTATCTGACAAGTGCACAGAGAAACCAATAAGGCCTTGAGTAAAAAGGGTGTTTGTTTTCTCAGACAGCTGTTCAATACAATGAAGTACAAGTTTTATAAATTCAAGTCTTGCCATTATTACATTTCCAGGAAAGAAAAAAAAACATTTGTAAAAAGGCTTCCAAGTGGTAGGATTTCAGAAATCAACCACATACATTCTGTAAAGCAGAAAGTCTTAAAATCAAGTCAGTCCACATATCCGAAGCTCATATTGTAATATATCCTCCCTGATAATCATGATAAATTTATCAACGGCCCAGAATAAAAGAATAAAACATAAAATAATTTGCTGCAGATAATGGAGAAAAGTTTACAACAATTTTCCCCCACATCCAAATAGGGATTGGTCTACCATACATAAGTCATTAAAACCCATGTCTTCCAAGACTGTACCTCAATAACAATCATATTCCTGAAATCTACAGAGCTGTTGGGATTCATTTTTATCAACAGCGATTCCAGTGAACTCCACAAGACGTGCAGTGTTGGTGGCTAATTCTGAGGGGCTTCAAATTAGCCGGTCTGTTCACACCACCTGTTGAAGTGAGGTATGATGTCCAAAGCTAGGCTTGAGGAAGCATTTACAAAAAAGTCTGTTTTTCTTGCCTCAGTACCCTGCCACTCCATATCGTCAATTATTTTAAAAGAAAAACAGGAGGCGTCCTCATACACGCACACGATCAGCATAGATTGAGCTGTAAGGCAGAAACTCAGTTTGAAGAAGGGGAAAATCTAGGCAATAAAGCTTCCCGACGCCTCAAAGTTCGTCTTTCGATGTTGTTGACGTCTGATTGACTCCCTCATTACTGGCAGCCCTTAAAGTAAGGGTGTTGCTTGAAAGCGACGGTTCAGTCTTGAAGGAGACTCGACAGGCAGATGTCAGATTGGGAAGCAGTTGATAGAGAAAGAAAAAAAAAGCTTCAAGATATCCCACGGCCAGCTGATCACCAAAGTCGATGCTGGTGGAGATTTCGGCTCAGGACGGATCGAACATCTGCTGTGAATCTGAAGATAGAAACAAATCAAAATGGTGGTATGCAAGTTTGTGGTTTTTATTATGAAAACCACTGATTGGTTGCTTATTCGAGCTTTACCTTAATGCATCCAGCATGGGCAGAAGGTTAAGAAGTGCTGTGTCACTAGGGTCACTAAACCATGACTTTATAGGTATTGCATTATCTATGGGTCAAAAGGGAAAAGAAACTCAATGTTAAAAGCAGTTACATACTCAAGCCAAACTTACTCCACCATTTACTAAATGAGTACAAAAGGTTTGAAAACATGTAGTTCAGTATACAAAGGCTATAAATCTCTATTGCTGACTACTACCTTTGAATAATAGTGATAAGAAAACAGAGTTAGTATACCTTACTGGCACCATTATGGACAATTAATAAAATCACTGTTGTTGTTTTGAATGGTCATTCATGATAGGCCTGTGGCACAAAGCTGATTTCAGTGGTTACCCTGGTAAGGCTGGGTTTAGTTTAAGGAAACTCTGTTTTTTCCGGCTTATAAAAGTGGATTGGTTTAAAGCGGTGTTCATCGCCATGGTAACGTACGCTACATGGCTAACCTGCTCTGGAGCAGGTTTTATTGTCAGTAAGAAATCGCAAACCCAAACTGGACCAGTTACGAGCAGTTAACCCTTGAGAGTATCAAGAAGGGCATTATATAGATATTCACACACAAAGACAATAAAGACGACAATATTGCTATTACTCAACATTTTAAATGATATTTAATCTGCTTGCTGACACCTCTTGTTTTGGGTTGCATATGATTAATATCATTTTATTTTATAAAAAAACTAAAGTTTTTTTTTATTATAATATTTTTTATTAAATCTTTAACTGTTTAATATGTTTTATGACTTGTCATTTATTTCTGTACGGTACTGTCCCTGTATTATTTTTAAAAATTGTAGTTTTATTACAATTGAACGTTTTATATTAATTACATATGTTGGTTATGAGATTTCAGTCAATTTTATCCTCGTTGTGAATCCATAAAAATGTACTGCAAAACCTTAATCAACTTAATCAAAAGCAAACTTGATGCTTTCTGCAGTGTGCATATGCTTAATAAACTCCTTATATTAGCGCATATTACTTACTTCAACGGAGAAGTTCACACACCTACATTTTTTGTGCTGTAATGTTATTGGCATGTGCACGCACATGATGAATAACCAGAATTGAGGAAAAAAAGCTGATACTAGCATCATGAGACAGATCAACTCAAAACTTACCCTGCAACTGAGTTTGTTCAATTTCCTTTGTGAAACAGGCCGTTAATTTTATTATCAGGTGCTCAGATTCATTAAATCCAAACATCTATTTTATTAAAAATCTCAATGAAGCGATGTTTGCAACTCGGTGTATTTCTATTATTTGACGTATTTCTGGTTGAAGCAGTGTATTTCTGGAAAAACTTTTATCGATCACAAACTGGGTTGATTGTAAAAAGTGGTCTCTAATGGCTAATAAGACTTATAGTTGCACAAACTACAACGGTCATGACATAATCATAAACGCGACACAAAGATACATATCGATTACTGATATTTTGAACCAATATGTCTGGTGTAAAAATGTACATTTATGTCAAAATTAAGACATAGGCTCTAACAAAAACTTTCAATGCTTTGAAACATTTTTAATTGTGACTCTAGAAATTGTTATAATTACAATCATATTAATAATAACAAAAAAAAGAGCAGGAAGCACCCATAAACTATATATGCATAAAAACTATAAAAAATAAATTGAATAAATTTATTATTTATGATGGATTAACTACCCTATGGATACAACAATTAATATATAATAATTTTAAATAATTTAATTGCCTTCATAGCTTCATTGCATATGTTTTCATGAAACTATAACATTAATACAGTATTATAGGCACACTTAGTTGGTTTAATAGCCGGGATGCACCGATCCGATATTCTGGATCGGTATCGGGGCCGATCCGGCCTTTTTTGCTGGATCGGGTATCGGACTAACAGGACCGATCCAATTCCGATACTGCACGTCACCATGGTTGTCACTGACAAGCGATTAAAACGACCAAGTATTATAAGAGCACCATAAACGTTTTTATGCACTATAATCAAAGTCATCTTACACTCAATAGCTTCATGTGAAGGAACAAACGCACATTTAAGATATTAATGTTCACAGAAACGCTGTAACTTACTTGCAAACTGAGTTAATCCACTGGTGAGAAGCAGACGGATGAAAACGCGTCATTCAACACACGCAGACACACAAGATAACTGTAACGTTAGGCTTTATTAAAGATCTGATTTTATAAAGTCTCAGTAAGCTGTTGGATGGATGCAATTCAGTATGTGCTGAGTTAATGCACAGGTGAAGCGGACGGATGAAACGCGCCATTCAACACACGAACACACAAAATAACTGTAGGCTGTTTTAAAGATCTGATTTTATAAAGTCTCCGCAAACTGTTGGATGGATGCAATTCAGTATGTGCTGAGCACACGATGCATCTAATCTCTTTGGGTTTTATTAGTTATGAACGTAACTTTCCTTTGCGGAGCGAGGATTCCCATGTGAAGATGCTTCTAGAGCATCAATGCTGCACCCAGGAAGCGCAGTATGATTTAGACGCACTCACTATGATTTAGGCGCATCAATTCTGCACCCGAAATGTGCATAAAAGGTCCGGTTAAGTGCATAATTCCCAAAATAACCATCTGCACACTAAAGCTTTTTTACTGTGACTTTTTGCGCAAATAAGGAAAATATATTTAGCATACTTATTTGATCAAACGTGTCTATTTTATTTTCTCCTAAACACTGCCATGGTTAATAATTACTTATGTTCTTGTAACTTGTAAATCATTTTAAATTATTGGTTTTTACATTTAAAAGTATAATTATATATAATATAATTATATTATGCTAGATTTAGCAGAAAGCACTATACACATTTATATAGTGTGTGTGTGGGTGTGCATGTGTGTCTGTGAGTAATTTAAATTGTTCAAGAAAAATACAGTAGTATCGGATCGGCAGATATCGGAATCGGCCGATACTCAGAATTCGGGTATCGGAATCGGATCGGAGATGGAAAAAGTGGTATCGGTGCATCCCTAAATAGCCTATTCCTTAAATATATATGCCAAGACAGCTCTCACTAAATTCTTGGCTGCATTAGAGCCAAATAGCGCATTTCAAAATGACATTACTTAATCGGCAAATCAGCATTTAAAATGACAGACGTTGATAATCAGTCGGATCAATAATCGGTCACCCCCTAGTGAGTGAGGACATGTTTGAATGAAGCATTTTAAGACGTAGAGGAGCCTTCACTTTTAAAAAAAATTATCTTCCATATGCACGAACACCTTTTAACACTACAAAGACAAAGGAAAACATCACATCATATGACCCCTGTAATATATCTTAAATGAATTTAGAAGCACTGCAGACTACAGTGTCGAGGTTTCGTTATTGTCTTACCTGGATGACTTCGATATGCTCCTGGTGAGTTGTCAAGAATCACTACACTTGATAAGTCATCATGTACTACTGACAGATCTTTAATATAACTACCTGAATCCAGTGTACAGTGCTGCAAAAAAAAAAGAGGTCAAAGAGAAAAAAATCAAATAATAAAAAGACTTTGATGTTCTTGCATTTATTAAGCAAGGGTTATGAATAATAACATAGATATGGTTACCTGTCTGTAGTATCTTCTTTTCAAGATTCCCTTGTTGTTGTCTAGCTTATCAGCTACTGCACAGCCATAGATCTCCATACTAGCAGTGAACACTACTAATTCATACCACTGGCTGACCACCTCCAAGAAGAAGTCAACATGCGGCCTTTTATGTACAAAGAATCTAACTGGATGTTTGTCTATTACCACCTGAAATGAAGAGTATATATGAGAAAAAAATTACATTTTTCATAAGCTACACAAAAGTGCATTATATTACATATATTTCATCATATGTTTTTTTTTTCGGTTTCTGAGTAGATACCAAAACGAATGTTATGTCATCCTAATCAGTGTCTTATTGACTAAAACTAGGGATGCCCCGAATCCAAGATTCAGATTCAGCCAAATACTGGGCTTTTTGACGGGGTTCGGACAAATCCTAGATTTTTTTCCACCGAACCATTTTTACAGACTAGGTCACATATAAAAAAAATGTAGCTTTTTTTGTCATAATTGAGTTGCTTTTTCTCACATATAAGTGTATCCATTTATAAGTAAACTATTTAAGTTTTATAAATGATTGAGTCAAAACTAAAAAGTGTTAGCTTGTGCCCCGCTCTCCCCTTATGCACTGTAAGAAGCTTCAAATAAAAGCAACTCCCAATTGCATAAATGTTTTTCTAATAATAAGTTTAGCAATACACTTTGTGGGTGTGTTTATTAGGATTAGAACTAACAAATGAACTTATTTTTATTTGAAAGTGACTGCACTCATCAAAAGCAAATAATTGATAAAAACAACTTTTTATATCCAAGCACAACAAGAAAATCTACTTTGATTTTACATAAAAATATTGCCGTGACAGCATGAAACCTTTTAATAAAGTGCACAATATATATACTACTAAAAAGTACATTGTCTTACTTTTAGGATAAAATCCGGTGGCGTGCCAGGCCGTACTGTTGGTCTAAGAACTCCATCGTGATGCGAATGAATCAACGTCTCGTCAAGATCTAAAACCAAGATCTTTCGCTTTACGGTGTCTGAGCAGAAACACAAACACAACATAAGCACTTGAAAAAACTTGCACATGCAACACACACAAACACACCCAACCCTTTACAGCCACAAAAGCCACAGGTTCAATAAACAAAGTCTTACTTCCAACTGTTTGCATTTAGAAAAACAGTAAAAGATTTTTCAAGTCCATATGGGCCACAATAAAATCCACTTGCAGCTGATTGTTGTGATATTAAATACCATTTCTTTGCAAAAGATAAGAAATACTCACTGAGTCTGTTTCTGGAGATGGGTGACAATGGTAAAATGTCATATCGCACTGTCTGATATTGGATTATCTAGAACGGAAGGAAAGAAAACAGGAAGCTACCTTAGTACACCATAGTGCACAACATTTGTAACGTATCACAAGACATTGTGTGTTTCCTGACCAGTACATAGTTAAATACTAGGAAATCAATACTAGAAAATAATTTGAGTGCCACTTAATACAAAAAAACTCAATGTCCAAGTTATGAAAGCATATGAGACCATATAAACAATCACTTAGCAAATTATACAGATTTATTTCTCACACATTATTTCACATTGCGATCAGAGTTTCAAATACACATCACATTAAAAAATTTGGCAGGTGCATTTACTAAAAACATATTTTAAGCGGTACACTGTATTCCTGTGGCTCAATTGGTAAAGCATTGCGCTAACAGTCCAAAACATCATGGGTTAGATTACCCGGGAACACACACACACATAAAATGTATAGCTTGAATGTACATTTATACACTAAGTGGCAAATTTCGAAGTGAATCAGTTTTGATTATTTGCAGTCATTTTCTTGTTATTGAATGCAAAGCAGTGTTGCATAATCTGTAGCATAAAGCTTTTTTGACATTAAGGGGTGAGCGGGGCACAAACTAACATATGGTTAATGTAATGCAGATTCTGTAAATATTTATACAGGGCCGAGCAATCTGTGCCTTTTTCTCTTACTTTCAGAAGATGATCTTCTATGAATCTGTGAAAAGTTTTAATGTGTTTTGGTTAAGATATTAAACAATGTGTGTTCTGGAGGCATGGAAGTAAATTTCTGCATCTTGTGAGTTTTTTTTCTCGATTTCTGAGCTGGGTGTGCATTCTGTGCCAAATCCAACCATATGTTATTTAAATCACTGATTTGTTACTTAAAACATATCGCCGCTTTGAAATATGTCTGCAACTCCTAGTAATTGATAGCTTAAAAATGAAAATTTTTATATACTATTAATCAAAATAATAACTGTTAATACAATATCAGGGGAAATAACTCACAATTATGATTTTGTTTTTGTCTTAATTGTGCAGCCCTTTCAAAAAATCTATTTAAATTCATTGATGCATAATGCAAGGATGGTTAGATAAAGGATCATGGATGGATGAATGTGTGGATATCTATCTATTCTAGGCAGATATATAAATAATTTCCACCTTTAGTATAAAGCCAAAATTTTATTGAATTATGTGTGTTTAAACAAAATTTTCTAGCAGGTGTTACAATTTACCCCACCTATGGGGTAAGTTGTAACGTTCGCACTCCTGTCACTTTCAGTGTAATTATACGATAAAGGTAGGTCCCACAAACAAACTTTAAGTGTTCATTTGTAGCAGAGATGTGCATGTTGATTTTGTACAAAAAATTATTCATCTAACTTTTTTAATGATAGAGCCAAAGCCAAAAAGCATTACTTTGTGCTCCGCTCTCCCCTACTGACCACTGTGATCTTTGTTCGATAAAGGTGAGTGCACCATGGTATAAATAGGGTGTAAAACATTTTGAGCTCTTTCACTTTCGACCACATAGGTAGTCGAAAACGTTTCTGACCGGATAGTTTTTTTGTGGTGTAGACGCTCATGGTCAAACCATCACAATACCGGCTACTCTCGGCCTATTGATCTAATGCAGTGTTCTTCACTCCCAGCCCTGGAGAGCCGGTGTCCTGCAGAGTTTAGCTCAAACCTTAATCAAACACACCTACCTGTGATCTTCTAGTGATCATGAATACATTGCTCAGGTGTGTTTGATTAAGGTTGGAGCTAAACTCTGCAGGACACCGGCTCTCCAGGATTGGGAGTGAAGAACACTGATCTAATGTGTGATTTACCAAGCACAATCTTTCTCCATCGGTCCTGACTTCTGGTGCAAACCAACAGTGTTTGGTGTTTTATTATTATTATTATTTAAGTAATTTAATAATTAGGACAGAAGCGGACGAAAGTGTACTAAGGAGACTATTAAAACACCAGGTGTGAACGTAGATGTGTCTTTGTCGTCCACCTGCTATCTGAAAGACCCAAACGCATCTTAATACCAGGTATAAACAGGGCCTAAGATGCCAACCATAATAAAACCAACTAAAAACAATCCATTACACAAAACAGTTAATAATTGACCAAAACAAACAGGTGTACTGGAGTTACTCAACTCACAAACTGAAATGAAACAATTTTTTGAATTATATTAAACTGAGCTTAAATTCAGATCATTTTCTCATTAGGAGGTCCGAGACGCATCAGCCTCATTCCTCGGCTCACAATGTGGATACTCTTCCTCTCTTTCTCCAAATCCCTCTCTTCTGAGCTATCTTTAGCTCTCCCAGCTGTCTAAAAGCGTCAACGCAACTTAGAAAACTGGCAGGGTGACTTTGAACAGGGGGCTGCTTATTACCAGCTTGTATTAGGCCTCAATAAGATCTCATTCATATTGTTGAGTCCGGCAGAACGGACCCAGTTGCACCGCATGAATGCCAAACATGTTTAATGAAGTGTTCACTGCATCACTCAAATCAAAGTCCCTGACAAATAGGAGTTTTATTATGGCATCTTAATTATAAACTTAAAGATTATTATACAACTGGCTTAACAAATCCTGTTGTGGATTATAGCCTGTTTTCATAGCCTAGGTCTTATGCTCTTAGATGAAGCATGTGACTCATTTATTAGATAGACCCTCGCTATACATCTCTTTAATATTACATAAATATAATATAGGGTTAACTCACGTAGTACACATTTTGACATTGAGTCTAATCTACCTGAATTTACACTCTCACATTACATCTATCAGCATCTTTGAGCTTAATAATGTGCTTTAAATAGCTTCCTTGCAATGTAAGTGACGGGTTGTAATAATTTAGTCTTTGTACTTTACTATACATTAAGACTTAAAATAAACAACGCATTAATAACCTGTAATAAATAAGTTTGCACAGAATAAAATGAATTCAAATCCACTCATCAACATCATCTGTTGATATTGAGGAGTTCATTCTAAATCTGTATCAAGCTAAACCTGTTTAAAATAGTTAAACAATCCAGACAGGTGTCAGCTTCTCCTGTAGACATGTGCACGAAAGTCCAGTGCGCATGTCATGCAACAAAAGTTGCTTCATTCAGAATAAAGCAGGAAAAACATAAGAATCAGACTCACCGTCCTGATGTGCTTCCTGAGGATGTATAAGAAGAAGCTCCAAATTCTTGACGTGACGCCAAGGAAAGTGCGCACGCCAAGTAGACACTGGCGCGTCTTTAGCATGTCAACCATAACACCAGAGTCTGTGAGGCGTGTTTTAATAAAATAAAAAAATGACACTGGGTACTACACACACACCTGTGGGAACCAGCGCCTGCCAACCATTAACAACTTCACACACCGGAGCTGTTCGTTGGCGTTAAAATAAACGTAAAAGTGCAGCGATTAAAAAGTGCGTGTGTAAAATATCACTTAGTAAATATCCGAGGTAGTTTTTTGTTTCTGTCAGGTTCGGTTAAGTCCTCAAACGCTCGTTGGCTATGATGGTCAAACCGACTGGCTAAATGTACCGCCGGAGTGTCGGACAAATGTTTCCGCTGTCCCAAATGCAAAGAGAAGCCTGACTGTCCATCGGCTGCAACATTAAGACATCAGTATGCGTTTTCCTGACGCTTTAGTGGACGCTGAAAGAAAACGCGAACAGTTTCTCGCCGCTCAAAACAGTTTAAAGCCAATACGGTACAGCAGTACGAGCCGCCATCGTTACTCTTGCGTCACTTCCGGGGAGGTGCATATGGTGAGTTCAACTGTATGCAGCGCTGCGCAGACCGATCAGCGTATGACACCGAAGTGACGCGAGAGATGCTATTTAAAGCTGTACTATCGCGGAACTTTGATGTAATACTTTGATGAGGTCTACGCAACGTCACGAATTTGAACACGCCTATAAAGTTTGTGCTCACGTGGCTTTGGCGGTTTTCAAAGGAAGGTTTTTTTTAAACAATTTACAGCTGTTACAATTTTGTTAGTATGTTTTATGTTAATATAAGTTTTGTTAATGTAAAAGCATAATTATCTTTGATCACATTCTTTCACAAAAGATTTGCAAATCATGTCATGTTCTTCTTATTTTATTACGTAATATGAAAATAAAAGTTTTACGACAAGGGTGCCCACTATTACAATTATAAATAACGCACATTCAAAGAATTTTAGTTGAGTCAAACATCAACTAACAAATAAAAAACAAAAACATATTTTTGGTGTTTCAATGTTTTTGAAACTATGTGAAATTCATAATAAAATAAAAAAACTTGTTCAAAAAGTATTTTGAGTGTAAAAGATGACCCTTAAGTTAAAACTTATTTTCATTGCATCATTAAGAACAATAATTCATAATTTCATACCCATCATCACAAATTTTTTCCTAATTTTCTGGCATTGGCCCACCAGACCAGACAAGTCATAATCAAATAAGTAATAATAAACAATATTGATTTATAGAAATTCATGAAATTGAGCAATTATATGCCTCTGACACATGAAGATCTGAACTGTCCTTATTTACACATCAAGATCATCATCTGGATCCTCTTCATCAAAGTCATCATTAGCATCAGGCTCATACATGATCCTTCCAGAGCCAGGGCTCGGCTTCAGGAGAGCAGACTTTCTGCAAGCACACAAAATAAAACAGATTGCAGCATCAAAGTCTGATCAGTTAATAAAAAATAATTACTTGTAAAAACTTTGCATTGGATACACAGAATGTTTTAATATAATTGGGACACTTGTCTCTTACTTTTCTTGGCTGAACACAAATGGAAGTGCCACTTTCTCTCTGGCTTTCTTTTCTTCATTTGACAGACGAAGATTAAAGGTCAAGTTTGATGCGGGATCAGGCTGTTCAGACCACAGATAAACATGTGGCAGCATAAAAATACAGAAATTTTTACAAATTACATTATGTATAAACTGTGGCAAAAGGATTTTAGTTAAAGCAGGATTTGCTCACCTCAGCTTCGTATTGCTCTGTGTGTACATGCCCAGTTTGATGGGGCCGTGTCTGTACAGAGAGTGTTGCATCCTCTGACACATTAAAAAACTCTTCCTAGTAATGCACAACATAAAATAATTATTCAAATGAGTTTATTAAATTTTTTTTTTAAAAACTCATGTCTCACCTCTTGCATAACTTTGCCTGACTTTGTGCGCCGTGTGGTCTTAGCCACACCACAGTTTTCATTGCTTGCAGGTGCCACAGAGATAACAGCGCTGGCTAAGTGGCACACGCTGCCTACAACACCTTGCTGATGCAGGTCTGAATGCAGGAGACCAATAATAGTTTTTATAACTCCCCCTGGTGGGCAAGGAAAGAACAAAACAATAGCTTCAATACAACATCTCATTTGGCAATAATAAGAAACAACCAAGTTTACTAATGTGAAACGGTAAAAATCCTTTTACCTTTCCTAAGCTCTTGAAGTCTTCTACAGACAACAACAGGTTGATGATGCCTTAAAACGAATGAGAGAGAGTCAACAACAAGTACAGACGCTTTAGCATGCTGTGCTTTTTGGACAAGCAGAGTTATATCTTCAGTAGTGAACTGCTCAACGGTGAATGAGGATCTGCAGGACCAGCCAAGGGGATCAGGATGACCCTCATGAAAATGAAACCTTTAAGACACAAAAACAGGTGAGATGGGCAGTGAACCTTAACCTTTTCAACAAGAATACTTGAAGGCCCCACCACTCATAAAATAAAATATTTCAGATCTTGAAATAACTAAAAAGATTTACATTTGTCATAAAAATAAACAAAAACTATCAAACATCTATTTAGTCATTTTAGTTTACTTGCTTTGATTTTTGGGGTGCATGATTTTTGAAAACACTTTGAAAAGGGAGTTGGGCCGAGTACCAAAACACACTTGTAGCCAATTGCGTATGTGTGGGGCAGGTCTATTAAAAGAAGGTCCAGATTCTATTGGGGTAGGGCGTGTTTGTTTAGGTAATTCCAAATATCAACTTTGGCTTTCAGTAATCATGCACCCCGCCTTTAATACTACTGTCATGTTGTCACATGGAGGGCCCCTTGTGGGCCTTGGACCCCAAGTTGAGAAACACTGTTTTAGAGGGATAAAACTGTCAACAGCAATGCACTTGTTCTCAAATGAAGACCTTTATATGGGGTTACTAATTACCAGAAATGTTTAAATGCATGAAAAGATTGACAAATTTAGATTTAGCTCACTTTTCCAGACAGCTACTGTCCAAGCCAGCACGCACTTCTGTCTCACAGGTCTCGAATCCCACCACATGCACGTTCTCGCCCCTTTAAATAACAAAAAGACATTATGTTTACCAAATACTATGGAGAGTCAAATGAACTTAATATAAATATGTAAATAAGGACTTGCCTCTTTAAGGCCGCATTAATGAAACACTTCAGGATGCCCCGGCCGGAGTATTTTACAGTATCTGAAAATAAAGCAAGTTTCAACATTAAGCATCACTTAGCATTATCACGCATTTCTTATTATAAAATCATAGCTGCTGTTTATTAACGAAATTAAATGATATTTGTGTAAATAAGGTTACCTTGAATGACTATGAAGCCCCCAGCCTCTGTTCCTTGGAGAATATTTGACAGCATGACTCAAAATTCAGCTAGCACCTGAATAGCTAACGTTAGATAACTTCTTTGACAAACCACTGTTTGACACCAAAAAAGCATTTGACTATTGATTAAACCATGTTAAAATCGGAGTAGACCTAGATCTGTGACGTTTGGTAGCATATAAATGTCAAACTAGAAAAAGAGCTTTCACGTGCGGTTAGTTAAAGAGAACTCATCCACAAACAGAAAGGACCAATCAAACGACGCTCCATTTCTTCTTCTTCTACTATGGTGCAATGCTTGACAAACCAAATTATGATGTATTACCGCCACCATCTGGAGCGTAGAGTCAAGCATTAAAATAAAGAGGAAAGGAAACAACAAGAGCGAATTAATTCGGCTACTACTACTACTACGGCGACGACGACGACGACGACTACTATTAATAGACTGCTTCTTGTATTTTTTGTATACTATTATTTATTTGTATTTTGACTGTCGACTTTCCTTTTGTTCTTCCCTCCTCCTGAATGTTCACTTACACTTAAATGGTAAAAGACTGCCCCTATTGTATTCTATAGTGTGTAAGACACTTGCCTTTTACATGTAAAATTTATATCAAATTTAATTAATAATGATTATTAATTATTATTAAAAAGATAGCATGTGATCATTCTTATCTATATTCTCTCTCTCTCTTTCTCAGGGTAAGAGTCAACAAAGCTATACTGGCATTTACTTTGCCAATGCATACCAGCACCATGGCAAGACAATGCGAAGCAAAAATATAGTATTTTAATGTAAAAAAATGAAGTAATGTTTTGTGTTAAAAAGTGGAGTTGTTTAAAGTCTTGTTTGTTTTTCAGCTGTGCGTGTTGTCTGCAATCTTTTGAACGTTCTGTGTACATTGTGTATATCTTTGTGTGTATAAAATCCAATCACTTTATTGTCACATCCTTGACACAGGTGTACATGGAGTGAAAATCTTGTGTGCATAATCCTAGTAGCAATGCAGTTGAGAAGTTACAACAATAAATACACTAAACAATGTAATACAACAGTAAGTACACCAGGTGTAACAGTAAATACACAGGTCACAGTAGATACACTATACACAAATTTACAGTTCAGAATATACAGAATATGGTACAGTATACGCTGAATTTCACATAACAGTACAGTACAGTATACACAGAATTACATACAATGATATAATGTAGCAGTAGTGTAGTGGTGGAAGTGATTATTTCCGTGGGGAAGAAGCAAGTTAGGTCCTCAGTGGGCAAAATATTATGACTCATTATTGGTACATTATCTCTGTACAGTTGTATTCTGCATCATCTGCATGCATTAAAGATTCATACTCACTATTGGACATAACAGTGTTGGTGATGTGACATTTCTGGCAATCTGATAAAATTTCAAATTGCAATAATATTATATTTTATTTGTGTCTGCTGTTGGGTTAAAAAAAAAAAATTAAGACAAATGTCAATTAAATGCAAACAGATTTTAACGACAAGAGAAAAAATGGCCAGGACAATGGCATTTTCCAAAAAGTCAGGTTGGGCATGTTTTTAGATGTTTTACATCTTAATTTTCATTGAATCATTTTGTAGGTGCAATTTTTTCAAAGTTACTTACTAATGAGATCCATATCAAAAACTCACCAAGAGCAAACATGTCAGCATAATCGTGAGTAGTGTAGAAGCCAGTGCAACAAAAAAAAACAAAAACTATTAAACTAGCAGATTATGTTACAAAAGATCAATAAACTCTCTCTTTCTTCCTGGTTCAACACTTGCTCATCAATAAATCTCAGAATCTTTTGCACTTTCAGCATCCAGTGAAGGGTATCATAGTGGATTGTCCATGGAAAAACGGATATTAAACCTTTGAAATATATGACCTCTTTTTGTAAAGCAGTTGATATGAGCACAAACAAAATACATTGCAGATGTCCCATTTAAAATCAGTTCTACAGTGCATCTTATTACATGTTACGTGTTTGTTTATATATATATTAGTAACAGTAATTAACAGTGTTTTAAAGAAAAGAGCATCTCTGTTGATAAGGGGCCTTTCCAAACGGCATATTGCACTCTTGAAGGGCCCTTCGCAAAGGGAACGTCACATAAACAGTCGCTCCAGATAAAGAGATAATGATTTTGTTTTTCATTACTCTGTTTGCCAAGTGTTTTAAATCGGCCACAGTATGAGAAACAATTGCATAACTCCCTCTAGAGTTTACACTTCAAGAGTTATAGACTTCGAAGGGAACAGAACATAGGAATGATCACTTCCTATTGGAAATGCCCATGAGCTCAAGCGGCATAATCTTATTCACTGACGTCATCAGCGCGCGCCGCTGGGCTTCAGTCTGCTGGCCTCTGGAATGGGCAGATATCATCAGCCCTCATTTCACCATCGATTTTTCGCACGAACTCCACCAAGAGTTGGTATTTCTGTACGTCCTCTACACGATGATATGCGGAGGTGAGTGTTTTTGTTGTGCGCGGCTAAATAAACTGCTGTTTAAGTATGCGGGAAGAGCGATTAGCCCGTTAGCGGCGGGCGGCGTTAATGTGTCCGGTGTAAATCGCAGCGATTGATTTACTCCTGCTTTAACTCCATCTTACTTTAAACCACGTATTTACGAGCGGAGTTTGTTTGAATTAAATGACAAGGTTGCACCAGACAGCTTTATTTAAATTTTGCATTATATTTCCCGATCCAAGTGTCAGTCTGATGAAGTTTAAGCAGGTTTAATAGCTGCTGGCTAACGCTCGAGTCCCCATGAAAACATTACATACTTGAGCTCTAATATGTCTCTACACGATTCACCACAGAAATGTCATCACCCAGACTGGTTTTAACAGCTCAGAGCACCTGATCGGTGTTGTAATACTGAAATAAATCACATTTGTGCTAAGTCATATGTTTTCGTTTGTATTTGTGCAAGTTTAAGTCTAATAGTGTCAGAATAGAAGCGATGGATGGAAAAACTTTCTTTTTTGCAAGTTTAGTGATTGTCACTTGTTTAAAAATGTCTATTAAACTGAGGAACTATTGTATTTAAAAAAATGGCAATGTATTTGTTTTCTGCAAATTCACTAAGTAGTACGTGTGGGCGTGTGACCATAGGATTTCTATTTCGTTAAGAGAACATCAGCAGAAATGGCGCAGGCTCAATTTCTTTCCCCTAATTAAATTTACTGCGTATGAATCATACATAAACAATAAGGTTAGTATGTAATTCTTATTTGAGCTTTTGGCTACACTGTATTGCTATTTTGGTTTTACGGGTTAGGTTTTGAGGCTTGGTGTTACGAACCGATTTACCTCACCTCCACGCACGTACATATCCTCTACATCTATCTTCCTTTTGACTTTGCCGTTACAAGTATGTTCAGATTGAGCGAGCAAAATTAAAATTATTATTTTTATGTAAGAGAATATTTTAACTACCTCATCTTGGCATTGTAAGCATATAATTTAAAACTTTTTATATAAAAAAAAAATGTTAAAGTAGCAAAATATTAGGGCTGGGCATAGATTCATCTAGATTAATCTCATACAAAATAAAAGTAATTTTTTGCATAATATATGAGTTTGTGCTGTGTGTAAATATTATGTATATTTATCTATTTATACATATATACATGATATACATAAAGCAACAGCACTGGACTTGTGTGTTAATTTTTCAGCAAACATTTAATATTGATGTAACACTTTAGTATGGGGAACACTTATTGATTATTAACTAAGACTTTTGCCTCCGTAAACTCCCAAATTACTGCTAATTATAGCTAATAAGGTTGTAGCGGTTAGGTTTAGGTATTGGATTGGGTTAAGGGATGTACAATATGGTCATGCAGAACAAGGCATTAATATGTCCTTTATAAGCACTAATAAACAGCCAATATGTAAGCTAATAAGAAACCCTATACTAAAGTGTTAACAATATTGATATAAAACTGATAATTTATAAGTCAAATTTGTGTTAATGTTAATAAGAAAGATTTAATTGCAAATGTTTAATTTTTAAATCTTTTTTATTATTATTCAAATTAATTTTACAAACTTAAAGCATGATTGATTCGTATATTGCATCATATAGCAAGTTATCACATTTTTCTTTAGTACTGTGCAGACCAGCTAGTACACTTTTTAAACTTCAAAGTTTTTAAACTTTGCTGATTTAAAGCTTGATCAAATTATTTAATGACAAATATTTAAAGAAGTGAGAAAACAACAATATTGCCATCAGCCAAAAGTTGGCATCATTATTTGCATCCCAAGCATTAAACATTCCTATGCTTTTCAGTTTTGAAATATTAGTAAAAATCTAATTGTGCTACTACGTTTGTTTTAAAGTGTAATCAAGTGCAAAGTAAGGCAAAATATGCTGACAGTCTACATTTCAGTAAATGTAATGATTTAATCTAAATGTGTAATAGAATTCTTAAATGATGTGGATCCTGTTACTTTTATTTTATATTTTTTTCAGTGTTTCTGTAAAATATAAACCAGCTGATTAATGGCTAAAACAGATATAGAGCATAAATAAATAAATAGTACAAAAATATATATATATACATAATGTGTACATTATGTGTATATAGGCCCTTTTTTATTATTAAGCAAATAACAATGTTTAAATTTGTGCATACTTTGTGAAAAAATGGGGCAAGTTATTGAAAAATATTTTTGATAATTGATGTATAATTTGTGTGACAGTACTGTCAGACGTAGACACCAGTGGCGACCGGTGACTTCTCTTCCGTGGGGTGTGATTCAAAATATGTGTTCGCATTGTCCATTGGTTGCTCTTCATGTCAAAATATGTGTTTGTTGCAGTCATGTGAACCATGTGCATCATGCATCTTGTCAAAAATGTGCCCGCTGCACACGCATCGAAAGTGTTTATAAAAAAAACACTCAAGTTCACAAAATACTTGCAAGATACTAATTTAACACTAAACTCTAATTACACATGAGATTAACTTAAGCGAGTATTTGGCAAACGTGAGCGTTTCTTATCATAAACCCTTTCGATGCGTGTGCAGAAGGCTCGTATTCTGACAAAACGCATGATGCACATGCTTAACATGATGAAACAAACATGTATTTTTACATGACAAACCACGCACACGACGGGCTAAATGCATGTTGTGACGAGCTTTGCATCATGCGTTTTCGAAAAGAAGTCACCATAGCAGACACGTTGTTATATGGCAAGGTTATTGATATGTCAGTCAGTCACTAGACGTACTTACTTAGTCATTTCTTTGTGCTTGTAGGTAAGGTAATGGAAGAGGCCAGCGGGAGTTTCTCAGAACTCATTCCAGTGGTGCTATTTCTGCGGCTGTCAGGCTTCGTCTATTTCTCTGTTCAGTAACAACGCCCATTCTCAGCCTCGGTCACCATGAAGCCAGTCCACGAGCGCAACCAGGAGTGCCTCCCTCCTAAAAAGCGTGATCTCCCAGTTAACAACAACAACACCACGACCAGCAACAGCAGCAGTACCATCAGCGGTGGAGCAGGAGGAAGTGGCATGGGAGGTGGTGGAGGAGAGGAGACAACATCTTTACAAAGTTCTGCAACGAGCGGAGAACCTCAGAGCGGCGAGTGGATGCGAGGTCAGCCCGGCGTGCATTACGGAGTGGAGGGGTCCGAGGGTCTCGTAGGACTTTCCTTGGATCAGTACAGCATGCTTTATAAAGTAGCTCTACCCACCGTCACCTATGCCCCCACCAGCCTGCACCCGGTTCTTAGCCACATTTCTCCCGCTTACACGGGTCCCTCTCCGGTTTTGCAGCACACAAGCGTTCCTTACCCTCCTCTTGGCTACACTCCGATCCCCCACTCATCTTTGCACTTTGTCAGTTCTCCATACGCGACGGCAGTACCCTATGCCATGCCTCCGGGATTTGTTCCCAGTTCTTTGATACAGCCTCAGTCTGCCATTCCACAGCCCCACCCCATGTCTCACCTGGTCCCGTATTCATCAGTCATTCAGGAAGGTGTGGTCTCTTCCCCACCGCAGCAGCAGGTATCGACCCACGCGTACACCAAAAGTGGAGTTCCACTGGTGCTCCCGTCTGAGCAGGCAGCTTCGCAGACGCAGCTTGGGACTGTAGGGATGCTGCCCGCTGCGGAGCTCAGCCCGAGAGGGGTGAACCTTTTCTACCACCCTGCCGTTAGGGGCATTCAGCCTCAAAGAGATATGCACAGCAGCCCACTGGAGCAGGAACGAGAGGTGAACGGAGGAGACAGGGAACATGAAGGTAGAGAGACCCATCAAGATACGATTTATTTGGCCAGAAATGCGCGTCTGGTGCAGGCAGCTCCTGGCACAGTGGTGCTGGAGCAACAGGACAAAACCTTGAAAAGCCGCAGACAGGAGGGCAGAATGTCACCCGGCCAACGCAGCACACCGGACATAGATCTGGAGGTAAGAGAGGGATAGTTTACTATATCTTTTCATATGTTATGGTTGTAGACAAAAGGAATTAACTAAAAAATAAGTCATCCAATGATATAATCATGCACGAAAAAAACAAAAATATATAAATACGGAAATAAATAAATTTCATTGTGTACATGGTTATTCATCTGATGAAAAGATGAGAAATTCAGGTTGTTACTTGAAAAGTAAGTGAGGACGTGCACAATGCAATTGAGAATATAAATAAACTGCATTAGCAACTCAGGATGATTTATTAGCTAGGGTGTTTTTTTTTACTTTATTCAAAACAGTGATGTAATCATGATAGCAAATAAATATCCACTTCTAACCATTTTATATCTTCTGCTTGGGTTTTATGGTTTCATAGACACATTTTTAACATTAGGACACATTTTTATTCAATTTCCAGTAATGTTGAAAAAGTTAATGATAAATATTGAAATGATGTAATTGTTTAAAGCTCACGTAACACACGCTGTTTCTGCATTTCTGATATTAATCTGGAGTACCTATGGAGTAGTATGACATCCTTTATATCTCTGAAGAGTCTTTAGTTTAATCAGATTTATAAAAGAAAGATTAGCTTTACCGAATCTTTCCGATAACGTACGAAAAAATGAAGAAGGAGGAGTTATAACACGGGAGGAGCGAGTACGAGTCATGCAACACTATACAACACTGTTTTAACTTATGATTCACTACATGTTCGTGTCATTTATATAATATACACACGCGCCTATTTCCAACATAAGACTGAAGTCTTACTTACCACGTGTAACTCGTCATCAAACACACACGCAAAACTCCGCTGCTAATCCGGATAATAAACTATATCCATTGTTTCCATAAGGCTGGATGTCTTCTCCTTACATCCAAAAACACACTTCTTGTTGTGCCATTGTTGACTTTTGAAATTAAACAAAGCTGAGTGGCGTGATAAGCTGTTAGCAAGCTCTAGCGTCTCCCGCTGACTGACGGCTGGGCGGGGTTTTCCGGGGGAAGTTTTCCGGCGGAAGCCCATATAAAGAAGTGATACGTATCGAAAACCCCTGAAACGTCAGTTAGAACCGTAATCGAAAAAAATTAGCCGAAACTTGTACGAACCATGGCGAAGTGCATTCGGCACAGAAATACTCTGAAACACGCCCAACTGCATTTTTGACACTTTGCCTACGTTTAGCATGAGGAAACAACTCTATAACTGTGTTAATAAGTCAGAATGCTTGAAATACCATTAAACCCCCCCTTTAAATTATTTTAGTCACATATGCTATAGGAATTTATCACAACACAGGATTATTTATGTGAACTGCAAACAAACCTCACCTTGTTTTAAATCGACAAAAATATTTCCATTAGAGCTGCAACTATCGACTATTTTTTCAACCGATTAATCTATCGATTATTTTTTCGATTAATCGAATAGTCTAATGATTTTTTTATACATATAATTCCCCAACAAATAATAAATGTAACATCTGCCATTAACGCCAACATTTTATTTAAGCATTTTCTTAATTAAACAAACACACAAACCAAAATTTTCAACATGAAAAATAAAGTGGCAGTGCCACTTTAAAAGAGGCATTATTCACCTTAAACAATAAAATAGGCATATATTAATATTTTAAACATTAGTTTATGATTAGTACATGCATTAACTCAGCATTAGTTCAGACTGAAGTAAAAATAAGTTCATTGTGATTCATGAACCCTTATATAAAATGTAATGGTTATATTATTACTGTTAATATTATTACTATTAGTAGTACTGCATTCTCATTTAACTTTAACATTTAACTTTTCTTAAGTTCCGGGTAAAAAACAAGTTCAGTTAGTATGATCTTCTAATATTTTATAAACAGCGTTTACGCCGCTGTTACTTTAAATAAACGCATGTCAGGAATACCTTACAAGACGAGCTTCTGTAATATCTGCGCACATATTCGCAAAAAAGACGTTCATTGGGAACTCCGCACTGCCAGCTGGCTTTCAGTGCACGCGGGCACATGCCTATCAGTTCTCAATGTGACAGTAACTTATTATTTCATAACTTCTTAATATAAAAACATGTCCTGCTCTTTATTTACTGTTTCAACATACTGCCCAGAAGCGATGCAATGTCGCGTCTGTCAGGCGTCTTGCAGCTCGTATTAAACGAAGATGTAAACACAGCTGTATTAAGCACAATATGTATTGATTCTATTGTTTATAGAGTAAGTATAAAAACTTACTGTAATAGTTCAAATTCTTACACTGACGTCTCGTCATTTTGAGGTCGGAGAGCCCCAGGTTGTTTTCTTTTAAGATGATCATACACAGGTGTTGCGCTGCTGTGGTATGCCATTTCAGTTTTACACAGTATGTGTTTAGTTGGTCTCTGCTTAAAGTATTCCCACACTTTTGATCGCGTTCTGTCTGTTTGGTATAACACGTGTATCACCCGGTCGGAGCTGAAGCCGCCTTCATTTCAAAATGTAAACAGTGCGACGCATCGACGCATTTCCGGCAAATCGACGTAATTACGTAATCGACGTAATCGACTACGTCGACGCGTCGTTCCAGCCCTAATTTCCATTCACATTTATTAAGATCTTGATCCAAAATAGGGATACACTAAATGTTCTGCAACCAAAACTATTCAGCCGAAAATAGCAAAAAGCATCTTTCTCTGACACTTTAAAATGCTTCCTGCCTACATGTGCGCCTCTCACTCTACGCTGGTTGCTATTTGATGCCGTTATCAAAAAAACGTCATTGTTGGGAAAAATGTATTCAGTCTTTTTACTTATTTGGTCAAACTCCGAAAATGCTTTTTACTATTTTGAATACTTTCAGTTGCCAAACGTTCTGTATATCCCTAATCCAAAATTTTATGTTAAAAAAATGTCACGTTTATGTCATAGCTGTTGCAAGTATTACTAACTTACTGTTTGGATATTACATAACCATCCAATCAGTGTTTTCCCATTTGTAATATTTACAAGCATTTAAGGTTTGTATATATCTATTATGTACACCTTTAGGGTGTGTTCATACATGTAGTTTGGTTTGTTTGGTCCTTTTGGTCTTGGTTCGCTTAGAATTCACACTAGCATTTTACAGTGAACCTAAAGATAACAAACCTTAAAGTGATAGTTCAGCCAAAAATGATATTAAACCCATGATTTACTCACCCCCAAGCTGTCCGAGATGCATCATCGAGACATGTCCATCATTTATCAGACGAACACATTTTCAGTTATTTTAGAAAATGTTTTAGATCGTTCAGTTAATAAAATGGTAACACCACCATCTTAGTCGCGTCCACATTCAGGATAAGACCGTACGCAGGTTATGGAGGGTTCTGTGCTGCTGCTCTGTGCCCCCCCAAAAAAATTTTGTCATACGTCACTAAGAGAAGTGCATACACTATGCAAATACTCACTCCTGTATACAGAGGAGTCTAAGATGGCAGCGCTACCGGAAGCTAGTTATTTTCGTTTATAAAGTTTTACATTTTCAATATTACTCTCAGAAGGCCTTTATTTATCATCGTGGAGCCATTTCGGATTTTCTTTGTGAAGGTTGGATGCAATTTTTTTACATTTGATTAACTGAAAGATCTAAAACATTTTCTAAAATAAATGAAAATGTGTTCGTCTGAAAAATGATGGACATATGGATCTCGGACAGCTTGGGGGTGAGTAAATCATGGGTTTAATATCATTTTTTGCCGAACTATCCCTTTAATGCGTAAGGATAAGGTCACTACCCGGTTGATCGGCTTTGATGACTAATTTTATGCGACAGAAGTCTGATCATCCACAATAACAATGCTGCATGCTGGAGTAAACGTGCTTATTTTATGCGTCTTTATGTGGAGGTGTTATTAACAGAGCTTGTGAAGATATTTTACTATCACCAATCATTTTATAAACTTAAGCGTTTTGTGTGTTTTCCCAACATACGCGTGATTGTTTGAATATTTAGGCTTTTTACTATCGGTTGCTCCACGTTTGCCCTCTGCTCATTTTGTTTATGCATACACCGCTCATCCCGCTGTAAAATCAGGGTCACGTCTTGTGATATCACATCCTATTTTTGGTTCGTTACACTGTCTGTGGTTAATGTGCGTTCACATATCACACATTTTCAGTGGTCTTGTTTGCTTGTTTAGTGCACACCAAAGTTCAGGTGGCAGCATTCACATTTGCTCAAAAGAACCGAGAAATTGCATCAGAGTTTGTTTTAATCGAACCAAACATGTCAAGTATGAACACACCCTTAAGTTCTTGAAAGGTTCTTCCAAGTGTGGCAATAGCATAACCATTTTGGTTCCTCAAAGAACCATCCTGTCAAAGGTTCCATTTTCTTAAAACTTTTTTATAATCTGATGAACCTACTTCAGTGAACCTTTTTTGAAACAAAAGGTTCTCCAGATGTTATGGAACCATTCAGGCAAAAATGGTTCTTCTATTGCAGTGTTTCCCAATCCTGGTCCTCAAGTACCCCCTCCCAGAAAGTTTTAGATGTCTCCTTATTTAACACATCTGATTCAACTCATCAGCTTGTTAGGGAGACATGTTAACCATTCTGGAAGGAGGCTGATGAGTTGAATCAGGTGTGTTAAATAAAGAGACATCTAAAACTTTCTGGAAGGGGGTACTTGAGGACCAGGATTGGGAAACACTGTTCTATGGCATTGTGAAGCACCTTTATTTTTAAAACATACACTGAACCACAGCTAATTAATCCTGCCAGTTTGCCTGATCCTTTTCTTATTGAATTTTCAAAGTTTAGCCTTTTTTTTTGCACAATTTTACGCAGTCAGCATTGGTTTCACCACTTCCTTCCTTTATTAGCTGTAGTTCGGGTGTGTAACTTGGGATTGAGTAACCATCGGGCTACTACTTCTTGGAAACAACAGAGATTGTTTTTTGATTTACATTCTACAGAATCTGTTAAGTTCCTTTATATCTTTGTACAGCTCGTATGACACATAATGATTCACAAACTTGGTTCCTTTATAGGTCCAGCAGGTGGTTGGACGTCTGGCCTCTCCAAGTCACGGAGCGGGTCGGAAGGAGGCATTGCACGTCCCCTTGAACCTGTCCCAGAGAGGTAGAGAGACTCAGAGTGAAGTCAGAACAGCATATGCATCAAATCCTGCTGAATCTAGAGCTCATCATCAGCAGATTGTTCAACAAAGCCATGCTGTGATTTTGGCTAGTGGGCAACCCGTTCTGGTGCCACTGGACTACCATCACCACCACCAACAACAACAACAGCAGCAGCAGCAGCAGCAGCATTACCCAAGTCAAACAAATGACGTGGCAGCCTCAACTGTTGTCGTTACTCCTGCATCGTATACGAAAACAGTGGAGGCAACAGCAGTGGTATGTCTCGAAGAACGTGCAGTGCCGGAGCCTTCCCAGCACCTACCCGCCCCAACTGCCGTAACTCTTCCTCAAGCTCCTCTGCTTGCTCCCTCCGGCCCTTCGCACTTCACAAAGGGGGCTATCATCCAGCTGGCCACGGGAGAGCTCAAGCGCGTAGAGGATTTGCAGACTCAGGACTTCGTGCGGAGTGCGGAAATGAGCGGCAGCCTGAAGATCGACTCGAGCATGGTGGTGGATATCCGCTCCAGTCAACAGCGGCCAGGTTTGGTGGCCCTGCATTTTAATGTAGGGGAACAGCAAAACAAAGTAACTATAGACGTACCCCCCGAACATCCGTTTTTCGTTTTCGGACAGGGCTGGTCGTCGTGTAGCCCCGAGCGGACCGCCCAACTGTACGGTCTCACCTGCCACCATCTGCAAGTCGGGGATGTTTGCGTGTCCGTCACGCTGCAGCAGCAAACTGCGTCACAACAGAAACCGCAGCAGCAGGCACAGGCCAGGACTCCCACCAAAGTCAACTCCACATCAGGGGTCCCACCTCAGCCAATGGGCCCCCCTGCCCCCCAACAAGCACGGCCACAAAGCCAACTAAAGATGGAGCGCGTCCACCGAGACCGAGACAAGGAGGAACCCATGCAGGTTGTCACTTCGAGGCACAGTGAAGCTCCCCCCAGACCAAACAGGACTTCAGGAGAGCACACTCGAAGCCAGAGCAATTATTATTTGCACACTGAGGGTCATGCTCCACCGGGAACTGGAGCGGGAGCCTCTTCCGTAGGGGCGTCCCAGAGACGCTGGTCTGCCCCTGGCTTCCAAAGATACACCATGAAGAACGAGGATGGGAATCTAGTTTTAGCTGGCTCCTCTCGCCCCTCTTTTATCTCTCAGGAGGTCAAGCTCTCCATTGAGGGTCGCTCCAATGCCGGAAAGTAGCAGCAGCCATAGCAGCAAACACAAAAGCAAGAGATTGTCTAAGGGAGCAAAGTGTCAGAGTTGGGTGCAAGGATGCAAAGTAGGGAGTGTAGGAGAGAGAATGTAGCCTCAGAGTGTTTGAGATTTTGCACATATCGGAAGAGTCCCTTTGCCGCCCCCTTTTCTGTATTTCTTTGGTTCTGGTGAACCTAGCAGTGAACCTTTGCAGTTTTGTGCCAGGTCATAGTCAGCATCTGCAATGACCCGCATGGGCAGCTTTATCTGGTAAATCACGTACCAAAGCCTGCATCGTCTGCGCATTCCTGCGGGTGGAATATAACGTTTGGGAGCGATCACTTCCGCTGAGATATCTCGCAGTTTTTCAAATAGATGTTTTTCAAGAAAGGCCAGGGAAAGAACGGGATACAGCCATAAAATCTTGACAAGCCTTTTCAAGTTTGCTTAATAATAAATCTATATTTCAAAAGCAGGAATAAAATCCCAGAGGATCGATTGTTTGGATCTTTTTTTTGTAAAACGACCGGCTTTGTTTCAAATGATGTTTTGCCAAGCCAAGACCTTAAAACGTGGACTTTTTATTGTGATTTCAATGCGTCTCTGTCTCTAGAGATGTGTTTTTCCTCACTTTCCTACTCTTGATCTACACTCTCCCCCTCTCCCTGCCTTAACTCAGGGTGCTTCTCTGGAGAACTCCTCTATTTTGAGAACAGTTACCCATCAATCGATCGATCCAACAATCTTTTTACAATCAGTATCCAGATTTGCAGATGAAATCTAGTGTCCGTAGTAGTCACACGTCATTTCAGTTTCGACCCATCAGAATTATGAGTTCCCCATATAACCGGCCAATAAAAACAGACTCTCTATAATACCTCACAGCTGGAAGCATCATTCACTCCGACTAACTTTTTAATTTTAATCCTGCATCATTTTTTGGAGTAAAAAATGCCCAAAATCCACCTGCTTGGGAAGACCAAATACGTAACCGGTTTTAGCTACTTGCAAATGGATTATTGCGATAAAGCATGCAGGTTGAAATGAAGTGGTCCTTTTGGAAGCGTTAAGCTGTCTGGTGTGGAGAAACCTTGCTCAGTTACCAAAACAAAGCAATAGTTGCAGAAGACAAGGCTGGGTTTTACAGATTTCCATGTTATTTTTTGTTTTTGTGATCCCGTACAGGGTGTATTATTCCTTGTATTTCGATTCTTCATGTGCAACAGTTGCAGTCTCTTACCTAGAGACCTTTTTAATCTTGCACTTCTCTTGGTTTTGTAAGATGACGGTGTTATTAACAATTACTACAGGAGTTTATTCAACGCATGACGTGATTATATGTTTTTATTTGTGACCAGTAGTGTCTTCAAAGATAACTAATATAAAAGCACACATTTTTTCTAAAGACTCACAGTTTAGGAGGGCAGATTTTGCCCTGAAGACCATAGTCTCTTTGTTTGTCCTAACCAGGTGCGATGCGAGTTAATAAGGTTTTGTATAAGCTACAAACAAGTGACTTTTTTACAGTCATGTGGTATCTATTTCTATTTCCAAATATTAACAGTGGATTAAACATTAAAGGGCAGTTTCCCCGGACAGGTTTTAAATTAATCTAGAACAAACAAAAAACCATACTGGTGTGCATCTAGAGACAAAACAATGGCACTTGATCAATGGTATCTAGAAAAGATACGTCAAATGTTTTTAAGTTAAGGCATCTCAAACATGCATTTTAGTCTGGGACTAGTATAAGCCCTGTCCGGGAGACCACCCTTAAATATGATGTGATTGGCTGGTATTTTGTTGAGGTAGTGCGTGTTCAATTTTACCATTTACAATTTATCACACCACACCTGGTTGAGACACTGTTGGTTAAATTTATCCTTAAATTGCATTTTAACTTAATTTCAGATGTCGCTTAATTCAAATCAACCTGTGCTAAAGTTTGTGTTTCTGTAATTCACGTATTATTGTACAAAATTGTATTCTGCCTATCTTCTCTGCAATATTACCCACGAGTGGTTTCGTAAAACTTCTGCAGGTTTTGTATTGCACAGATACGTTCACCACGAGTTCACACTGACCTTTTAATGGGAATCAAATATGATGTTGTTATTTTTTAATATTGAAGGGAAAATTTTAGTTTGTGTTGTGTTTTGTTTCGGCGGTGGTTTCGGCTTAAGAGAAACTGACAGGAAAGGTTACCACTGTTTACAGATTAGCCGAGAGAAAATGCTGCAGTTTCAGTTTTCCAATGGATGAAATCATTAAGTGCAATTAGACCAAATCTTTTAAACCTTAGGATTATTTTTTTTTCAAACGGCATTCCAAAACATTCCGACATTCCCATTATCCAGCATGGATTACAGGATTTTTTTTGTTTCATCTCAGTTTTTTAATACCACATCATTTTACTGTTACATCTTTGGGTCAAACCCAGTATTGAGATATCCAATTGTCGCATTGTTATATATTGGCGTAGCTTGGTCTGTGTTTGGCAGGATTGAATTTATTGCTCTTTAGACTCTCACTATCACTTTAGGCTTTAAAAATGGGTTTTGTTTTAGATAAGAAATAATATATTTTAATAAATGTAGCATTTGACTGGTTAAATTTCAACTTTCCTCGACTACATCAACCTCAGTAATTTCAGACCTCTGACATCAGAAAAATGAAGTTTTTGTAGACCACCTGTTCAGCCTCATTGAAAGAAATGCATGAAAAATGACAACGTAACGCAGTATTTAGTTTTCATACAGTACCTACTAAATGAACATCATCTGTCTTTTATAAATTGATCCGACTGTTAGTTTTGTTAGTGTTTTATTTGGATGAGTCCCACTGTCACACTATTTCTTTTGCTCTCGGATCTTCATTTTCCTTTTTGAACATTTCTGTGGTACTTTGGAGCCGTTTGTTCACGTAGGGCACTTCCTTGTTTTGTTGACTAACGGGAAGCGTGCCGTCCACTGTCATCTTCAGCTGTGTGCTATGTAGGCAGCAGTGTAGTATTTTACTCGCTCATAAGCAGGGGAGATGATAATATGAATTGTTAAAGTAATACAGATGTAGAGCAGTACATTTCACAAGTATTAGATTTAAAGTTTGAGCAATACTTTCCAGAAACCGGAAAGATTTAGCACAAGTTATGCAGTAGAGACCGCGTACATCCATCACGTTGAATTGGTGTACTATTTCTTCCCCTTTGGTTTGTCTGCGGTGTATTCACTCAACTCCTCTGACTTTCAGGAAACTTCAATTTGTATTTTTTCAATAGCCAACCGGCTCGGTGACCTTTGCTATCATCCTATAATCTCACAGTTACATTGCATAACTTGAAACTTACCTTACCTTGTTGGTGCACTGTTTTATTCTCGAATGCACTGCCTTACCAGCTGTCTTTAGTTTGCAAGTTTGTGATTTTTTTTTTTTTTTGGAGGGAGATGGGCCGAATTTGTCCCGTGCACTGTAAAGAAAAGAGTCGATGCTATTTCTGTGCCTTCCCGATGTCTTAACCGTACTCTGGTTTGTCTTATTCAGCTTATATTTCCTCTGGGTGAGTTGAGCATCCCCAGTTTGTTCTTGCTGTTATCGTGGTATCATATATCAATTGTTAGGCTCGGCATCCTGCGTCATATCTCATGGGCTTTAATCTGGTCTACATTTCCTATAGATAGTACGCTTCCTCAGTTTCCTATTCTCATCTCTCTACGGACGTCTGAAAATAATCAGATCATGTACTTACCTCACAAATGCATGCGTTGAGCACAGCGCCCCCTTTGGTAAAAGCCTATCGACGTCTATAAAGTGCATTATAAATTCTTCCACATCTGGACCCTTCTTGTCTGAAATTTTCATAGCCGTCTGTTAACCAAAGTCAGAGGGTGTCGCGGCAATAGCAACTTCAGCTTGTACGGCGGCACATCACATTCGCAAGCCCTTGCTTTTTATCCTCATCTCTAGCGTTTTCTGATATGTACAGCGTGTTTTCAGCTCAGATTTCGTGAAACCTGCGTTCTTCCATTGAGCCTCACCTTATCACGTACTATGGGCGTTAAGTCAGTTTGACGCAATGCACTTATTTTCCCTCACCTATAGCGTTACCGTAAATGTTTGCTCTCATTTTGTCGTATCGAATAATCCAAAACAACGTAAAACAATCATTAATAAATTTGTATGTTTGTATAGATATAAAAATAACTTTTGTATAGTATTAGCTTGTCAATAATGCCTTAAAATGTGCATCGTTCGTGTTGATCGAATGATGCTTATTAGAGACTCCCACCTTTCCCACACTGCAAGGTCACGAGATTTCACACGGAGAAAAAGCCTCCTTTTGGAAGACCTTGGATTCCTCTGTAAGGGTTTTATTGTAACGCGGCTCGAGTTGCTCACTGACAACAATTAGTGAAGTTGCACTGACTGTTTGTAGGAAGTTTGTATTTTGGACTAGCTCATAACGTGTCTCATTGAGCACAATATAAGCTTGATTTAAATTGTGTTGATTTATTTATATTTTCATCTGCTTTGTGAAGAAAAGCCTTTATAATTGTTGCGTTGTACTGTTGAGACATCCCTGATTCCAACACAGGAAAAATCTCACTTGCATGTTAAAATCCTGAAAACAAAAGTGTGTGATGAGAGTGAACTTAATATTTCACAATTTGGACGCAAATTTCATTACTGTATTGTTTCTGCATTACACTCTAAAAAATGCTGGGTTATTTTCAACCCAGCTTTGGGTCAAAAAGGGTCGAACCCAGCCTGTTGGGTTGTAATTTAACCTATGATGGGTAGGGCTGTCACGGTTATGAAATTTGGCTGGCGGTTAATTGACTAAAAAAAATATGACGATTAATTGCCTGTTTTATGACTTTGACGATTATGACAATTAATTGTCTTTTTTATTGCTTTGACATTTAATTCTCTTTTTTTTTCTTTGTTTTTGAAATAATTTTCACACACACATATCTTTCAAAAACTGAAAATTCTTCATAAAAAATAAACGCAATAAAGTGTCTGAAAAATAACTTAAAGCAACACTACAGACTTATTGCTCTTTGCTCCCCCTACAGGTTAGAAGCGTAATTGTTCATTAGCACTGTCGTAAATAATGCAGCATAGCTGGCTCTGATTGGATTGTAGGTCTGCCGTAAAGCAAGTTTTTGTAGTTTTCACTCGAACTACAGGACCACTACCCGACGGTTGGAAACTTCTTTAGTGCGGTTTTGGCCGATAGAGGGCTGCAAAGCGAATGTGAAAGTTCACCCTGTTTTGAGTGAATGAACCACTGAAACTTTTTTGGAAACATTATTTTAAGGTAAAAAAAACTCTTTGGTGTTGCTTTAAGATAAAAATGCAATCAAAATAAACTGACTATACCAGGACAGCCCTTAAAAAGTAGCTGATGGGAGAAATCTGATACTGTCCCTTGCCTGTTTATGCAGGCGCTGTAGCTCCCCCTTGTGTTTTTTAAAGAGATGTGCAATCATTGCGGTAATCTGAAATCATCGTGATGAGACGATTATTTAATAATCGTGACAGCCTTAATGATGGGCTGTTTCAACCCGTTGTTGGGTAAAATATAAACATTTTATGGGTTAATTTCCCAGCTGGGCTGGGCCCTTTTTGACCAAATGCTGGGTTGAAAATAATCCAGCATTTTTTAATGAGAATTTGGTGGCAAATGTCCTCTCAAATGTTATTTAAGTAATGTTGAGCCTAAAAATACTCTTCAAAGCAGAATTTTACTTGTATTTTGTTGTGAAACATGACCCAGACTTTTTCTTTGTGAGATTAATCTACTTTTGTTTCTTTTCTCTCTCTTTTTTTGAGCATCACTGTTGAGGTAACTGCATGTTTTTAAAACGCCACTTCTGAAGTGGTTTGAAGAACCGAGTCTTGGCTAGTTTTTCTGTGTGTTGATCATCATCAGGAGATGGTGCAGAGAAAGAGGAACGTTTTCTATTAAAACAGCATTTCGTAATATCTCCTTAGTTGTTTGGGCTAAGAGTCCTGCTGAATCCTGGGAAATGTTTTAATGAAAGTCCATGTAGAGTCACCCCGAGTTGTGAAGTGTGAGAGTGATTGAAAACTTATGCGGAAAATCGTCCGGGTTACAGATCAATGCTCGGTTTACTTAAACCGAGTAATGTTGCAGTTGCATAGTATCATTGCTTCAAATAGTTCATGTGATTTTTAATATATAATATACATTTGAAAGGCTTTATGAACCCAATAAATGGTGTATTGGTTTATGTAAAAGTGTAAAACCCAGAGAGAACATGATCACTGTAAAAAAAAAATAATGTTGGTTCAACTTAAAAAGTAGGTTACCTGGTGGTTGCATCAAGATTTTGAGTTAATTCAACTTAAAAATATTAGTTGACACAACAACTAAATTAAATAAGTTGCTAATTACTTTTTTAAGTTGAACCAACAAATATTTTTTCAGTGTAGCAGGCCCAGAGTCGGTCCTGTATCCTGAAATCAGGTTTTTAACGGTTTAAATGTTTTAAAAGAATAATTATATACTCTTAAATTTGACATTGTACTTCTTGGCACTAAGTGACACTGCTTTTATCGTGATGTGTGATCAGTTTTAAATGAGATGGCATCTTTCTCTAATGCATAAACTCTGCGAAATATATGCAATGATGTATGTGTAATATTCAATCCTCAAGTATAATCCAGGTTGTATAAACTTTGTATAGTACATTTTAATATCGTATGGCCGTACCAATATGTATTATTAATTCTCAAAAGCCTTAGAGTCGTCTACCCAAAGTGCTCCCTTAGACTACCCTACACCTACCTGAACTTTACAAAGCATTAATAACTATATTTTGTTGCGTTTTTATTTGTACCCTTTTTTTGAATAAAATAGATTTGTACTGTATATTTGTACCTCTTTGTGAACTACTTAGGGCTGTTTTTTTGTTTCTGTTTTAATTCTATGTAAGGACACAAAGATATTGTATTTTTATTGTTACTGCTAACCTCTTGGAAACATTGCATTTATCATGTTTGTTAAGTAAACACAATATAATATATATTATATCTATATAATAATAACATGCTGGCTTGATCTCTGTGTTGTTCTTATGCATTTCATTCACAGTTAGGAGAGAGGAATAGACCATACATTGGTACTATACATAAACAGGGGTATAAAAGTAAAACGTTGCATCTGAAAGTAAGATATTGATTACGAGTTTAATAAGGGATTATAATTATTAATTTTATTATATTCAATGTATTATAAATAATTTTTTATCTTAAATACACATCTCGAGCTTGTGAATTTTTATCAATATTACATTAGTGAAAATTTTGATTATTTTAAAACTCATAACCGTACCAATATAGTTAAGGACAACACATCTAGTGTAATCTCGGTGTAATTTTTGGAAAAACACACTTTGTGTTGTTTTAACACATCTGGTGTTGTCCTTTTTATTTATATGAACTCAAAATCAACACATAATATGTTAAATAGTTTAATACAAAACAAAGTGTGTTGTTCCAAAAATAACACCGAGATTATGTGTTGTTCTTAATTTTAGACAAGATGTATTATTTTAACACATTCGTTTTAAGAGTGTAGTCATGGGTGGGATGCAGGAAACATAGCGGCAGTTTCCCGGAAAGGGTTTAGGTTAATCCAGGACTAGGCATTATTTATATAAGGACATTTAAGACGTTTTTACTAACATACCTTTTGAAAAACACTACTGGGGGGTTTCCCGGACAAGGCTTACGTATTTTATCTGCCTCAATTTAAAAACACATTGAGCTGACATATCTTGACATGTTTAAGTGACATTGTTTTGTCTCAAGATGCATGCCGGTATTGTTTTTTGTAAGGTTTGTTTGTAAAAACTACTTAAATGTCCTAATATAACCAAGGCCTAGTCCTGGATTAATCTAAACTCTGTCCGGCACACAATTTCAGCTTAATCATGTATTTTGGTCTGGGACTAGGATAAGGCCTGTCTGGGAAACTGCCCCATAAACTGGTAACACTCCAAGGGACACTCCACTTTTATTGAAAATTTGATTCTTACGTTTTGTAATCCAGTCATCTGATTTTCAGGTCTGGCGCTAGCACTTTTAGCATAGCTTAGCATAATCCATTGAATCTGATTAGACCATTATGCGCAAAAAAAATCCAAAGAGTTTCGATATTTTTTTTAATTTAAAACTTGACTCTTCTGTAGTTGCATCGTGTACTAAGACGGATAATTAAAAGTTGCGATTTTCTAGGCCGATATGGCTAGGAAGTATATTCTTATGCGGGCGTAATAATCAAGGACTTTGCTGCCGTAACATGGCTGCAGCAGGTGCAATGATATTATGCAGCGCCTATAAATAGTCCCCTTGGTAACTTTTAATAGCAGGGGACTATTTTCAGGCACTGCGTAATATCAAGTCCTTGATTATTGGGTGATTCTCATGAAAACTTGGTTTTAAAAATGTCAAGCATGAAACTGTAAAAATTGCTTAAATGTACTTTTTTTCCCACCAGACATTGAAAAACAAAGTCTGGAGTAAATGGGAACATTAATTTAAACACTTTTACTTATCATTTAACACTTTTTGTAACATAATTTAAAAAATAAGTCCTAAAAAATCTCATTACCGCAACAGATAGAAAACATCAAGACTGACATATTTTCAAAATGACATGACAAACCTGAAAGAACATAATTTGGAGATTCTGCACATGCATTTAAAATCAAAGTATTATGCTTCTATTAATTAAATTAACATTTAATAAGCATCTGTTGCGGTAATGATAATCAAAATATCGTGTAAACATTCTGACAAGACAATATTTCAAATTAACTGTAAAAAAATGATCTTACCTGGTAGCCATCTTGAAGTAACTGGTCCATGTGCTTGGTCACTCAAAATCAAACTTTATTAAAATTCTGTATGTGTGCTTAAACTGTTATCAAAAAGTGTTGCGGAGGATGAGAACATCAGGCATGGACACATCATTTTCCTAATTTTTCTTCATTATTATTATACATGAATATTCAGTAAATATTTTTTCTGTCATCTAAAGTAGTCTAGAAAAACATCCATTTATTTTTTTTCTAAATATTTTTGTGTTAATTTGATTAAATTACAACATAACGCATGTTCAAACACAGCCGGACACATTGCCGTAATGAGAATTTCAGTACAAAATGAGATAAAATTGACAAATTATAAATTCTTATGTTGAAATCACACATTGTGCAAGGTAGAACACAGTATTGTGTTAATTCTGATGCTTTTTAATATTACTATATTACACATTTTATAGCTAAAATCATTAGTGCCGTGGTGTTTCAATGGTTTCGTGAGAATCACCCTATTATGCCGGAATGAGAGTGTAGTTCCTAGCCATTTTGGCCTAGAAAATCGCAACGTTTAATTTTCTGTCGGTCTTAGTAGACGATGTAACTACAGAAGAGGCAAGGTTTAAATAGGAAAAATATCAAAACTCTTTGTTTATTTTTTAGCGCAATGCTAATGGTCTAATCAGATTCAATGGCTTATGCTAAGCTATGCTAAAAGTGGTCCTGCCAGACCCGGAGATCAGCTGAATGGATTCCAAAATGGTAAAAATCAAATGTTTAACTCTAGGGGAGCTGCAAAATGAGCATATTTTCAAAAAAGTGGAGTGTCCCTTTAAGCTTTGAATGCACAAAAACGATAAAAGAACCAATTGGTCATCAAATTTCAGATGTCATTACGATGATAATCTCAATCAAATTTAGTATTTTTTTAAGGAAAATATTTAGACCCTTTTTACATGCATACACGCACAATTGACGTTCAGTATTTTTGTCATTAACATCATAATTCATTAAATTTATATAGCGCTTTTTCTGCAGCGCTCAAAGTGCTTTACGTATAAAAAGAGGAATTCTTCTCAACCACCACCAATGTGCAGCATCCACCTGGATGATCATAATCATTAGGATATCATGTAAAGATCATGTTCCTTGAACATATTTTGTAAATTTCCTCAACTTTTTTGTAAAGACTTAACTTTAAAGGTGATTTTCAAATAGTTTATTTCAGCCAAATATTGTCCAATCCTAACAAAGTTATTTAAAATTTTCATCTACGGCATTGTCAAACACCTTTATTTTTAAGAGCGTATCTATTGACAAATGAAGCAACATGCTGCCCTGTCTGTCTCCGCTGTCCCATCCATTTCAGAGGACGAATAAAGAGCAAGAGACACGCAGGCAAACCTTTAGCAGTCAAGTCAATGTTTATTCCACATTCTGCTTTTATAATGAGCTTTCAATCTGTTTATCCAAAAACACAGCATGGCTTTCTAAACAGGATCATTTGGCGCCATGACCAGATAAATACAGTGCTATTTTTATCACCCCCATTAAGTTTTCATTCATTTTGGCCTTTCAGATATTTGTAAACATTGTCATGGAAATATCTGGGTATAGACAAACAAAAAGGCAAATAATTACTGGGCTCCAAAGCTCATATAAATGCATCTAGAACGTAATTTATAACATGCAATTCCATTGCCAGCAGAGTATACTGACTTATATGCAGAAACATGTATAAAAATGGGTTCTTAAGTAATTAACATCTCACATAGCATCGCATACCAATTAAAATAATAGTTTAGGAGTAATGCAAAGAGTAAACGTGTTACTAAACATGTAAAAATATGTCATCTTTAAAATAGACTGCACTGTAAAGAATCTTGTTTTTGTCTTGAATTGGCATGCGAGAAGCTTCAGAATGTCATTTGTCATAAAAACAATCATCTGTGCACACACCAACATATCAAATTTTCACATGTCTCAGTCCATATCAAAGAAACGAATAAAAGAAAAGTTTAGGATGGACCCCCACGGTCAGCGTCATGTACTTGAGGACCAATGGCTTGACTGTCCAGAACTGCCTGAGGTTTGTAAGCTGGAGTCCATTTACTGCCACATCAACTGCATAGTAGTAATACAAAGTGTCATGTTCTTGAGTACAGCTTTCGGTTGCATAGTGGTGCATGTAACACCTTTGAGAGTGTTAACAAGACCCCATTATTAACACTTCACAACAGCACATAATGGCACCTGTATCCAGTATAACATTGTTGCCTTTAAATGCAGGAACACTCAGCTCCAAAGTATTTGAGGTATCTATATAAATGCTGAATTAAACATGGTTTAAACACTGACAGGCGCTGTTTACCGTTATAACAAATTTGAATAATAAATAAAACTAGTATTAGAATGAAATTTAAGACATATCATACATACACACCTTACCCTGTTTTCAAGAGGTACTTATAGTGGTACTTATAACCGTGTAGTGGTACACAATACTGCCCTACAAAGGCTAAGTGCAGTAACTACCCAAACACTGAAACCGAGAAAAATGCCCTTAAAGTTTTTTTTACACCAGCCAGTTAAACATGTTACTGCAATTTTGGCACACATGTTTCTCTGAAATGGCAAAAAATTGAACCAGGAGACTTTGTCACAAAGCCCATTTCAACCCTTAACTCAATTTTGACCAAATGCGTAGTTACTGTACTTTGGCTTTGTAGGGCAGAATAGCATGACTGACCCTCGGCTTGTTCAAGGAATAGTTGAAAATAAACCCATATTTGACACCCCTCAAGCCATCTTAGGTGTATATGACTTCCTTCTTTCACCCAAATCCCAGTTGGAGTTATATGAAATAATATTCTGTCTCTTTTCAGCTTTGTAATAGTAATTTGTAATAGTGCCCCATTTTTAAAGCTCCAAAAAGTGCATCCATCCATAAAAAAATAATCCATACAGTTTGTTAAATGTCTACTAAGGAGAAGCGATTGGTTTTTGGATCAGTATGGATGCGCTTTTTGTAGCTTTAAAAATGGGGCACTATCCAATGCCACCACTAGGCCTGTCACGATAACAAATTTTGCTAGGCGATAAATTGCCTCAGAATTTATCGCGATAGGCGATAACATTGATGCTCCGGGACCATTATAATAATGCAGATACACCTTTTCAAAGATCTAGAAACTTTTATTTCTAAACAATAAGTAATACTGGAACTGGAAGACATTTTAAATAACCACAAGAAATGAACAAAATAACAGGATGATTGCGTTTTAGGTGCATATGCATGTTTGTCGTGTTGCCACTTTTAAGTGCTACGTTTTTACCACAAATGCGACATAACGGCTCGGTCAGGTTTAGTGGTTCACCTCGGTCATTAGGTTTAAATCCAAAGTACTCCCACACTGCAGCTGTAGCGTTTGGTTTTGAAACTTGGCTGTTTACACTTGGTATTAAGATGTGTTTTTGATCAGATCACAAGTGGACGAGAGAGACATATCACATTTACACCTGGTATTTAAATCCGTCTCTTTTGTCCACTTTCGACCGCATCTGTCCTGAATACTGTGAGGGGTGGTCTGTCGAGACGGTGGGCGAGTCTCTCCGCTGTCATTTGAACGCCAGCGGGAGTAATTATGAGTTTATATGGACGCAAACTAATATTATATCCACTGCTTGTTTAGCAAGTAAACATGCTGCACAGTATTTTCTACATGTATATGTTAGAGCTTTCTCTGAATTTTCAGCGCAATTGATGAAATAAGATCGCGCAACTTTCACACGCTTGCAAAATGAAACTGCGGAGATCACCCGCTTTTAGTTTATCAATGAAAGGCTAAAAATAGCACTGTTCACCTTGTGTCAGAAAAGTCAGAAAAGACGTAAAACATTGTGATCCGATCGATAAAAACGCATGTTAATGACAAGTGTAAATCCATCTTTTTCTCCAACTCTCGTCTTAACTAGTGTTTTCTCCTGCTACACTTCTCACGCGGTGCTCATCCTCCTCAGTACTCCTACTGTGATAGGCTACGCCAGGAGTCCCCCCTCCCCACACAGATCATGCGACTGACAAATGACTGACGAGGGTTCACTCCTTGTCACTCGTTGCACGGAGCGGTCATCCAGTCTCTTTGGTAGAGAGAGAGAGACAAGGAAAACAAACAAGCATGCAAATGTGAATTATCGCGGCCTAAAAAAATGATCGAGCTCATTTTATTTACCGTGCGATTAATCGATTTATCGTTTATCGCGACAGGCCTAGCCACCACAGTTGTGAACAAAAATATTGGCACCCTTAGTAAATACGAGCAAAAAAAGCTGGGAAAATATTTTTAACGTAAATACACGTTTGCCACAATTATTGGCCCCTCCTTCATTTATTACTCTTTGCCACCCGCATTTGCAACAGAGGATAACAGCTCAAAGTTGTCTTTTATAATGTCTGATGAGGTTGAAGTATTCATGGCATGTGAAATCCTCCATTTCAAATGTTGGTGCTCCCCTTTCATCATCAGTTCACTTAATTTTCTATATTGTTCAGGTCAGGGAACTGGGATGGCTGTGGCAGAACCTTAATTTTGTGATCATTAACCCATTTTTTGTTTTGAACCAATGTCTTGATGGAAGATTTAAAAGTGGGGTGCATGATCTTTGAAAGCTAATGTTGACATTTGAAATCACCCAAACAAACACACCCCTACCCTAATAGAATCTAGACTTTCTTTTGATAGACCTGCCCCACACAGACGCATCCCAGGCAACAATGTCTGTAAGTAGACACGCCCCTTATTGCTGATTGGCTACAAGTGTGTTTTGGTACTAGGCCCGACTTCCTTTTCCAAAGTGTTTTTCAAAAAAAATGCACCCCACCTTTAACCACGACCCATTATAGACGGTTTCAGCAGTAAGAGCATAAACAAGCGGCTTTCGTGGTCAACACGTAACTTCCGGTAAACTCCGCTAGGAATAAATAACAACAAAGTACTTTAAACGTAGTTTATTTATATAACAAGCAAAAATAACAACACGTAGATTAACTAGGACACCAAGACATTTTTTATTTTCGACGAGGTATTTGTTCAAGAGTTTGGTTTAGCAACTAGTCAGACCATTAAAAAAAAAACTGAAACCGAAAGTAAACTTTGGACCAGACGCGTATCGCGTGAAACCGTCTATAAGTCAGGTTTTGATTTTTGATTTTATCTGTTGGTATTTGATATAATCCATAGCGCCATGTATCTGAATAAGATGCCCAGGAACTCTGGTATAAAAGTAGGCTTACAACAATAGATCCAGTGGTATATTTAACTGATGCATGGATCACCTTTTAACCCCTGTGTGCACCAAAGCCATCTTGTGTTCCTGCTGGCAATTATTTAATACAACTCTGTCTGTGGTTGACTGAAAGAAGAAAGTCGTACACCTTAAATGGCTTGAGAGCGAGTAAAATATGAGCTAATTTTCATTTTTTGCGTGAACTATTCCTTCAGAAGATGCTATTTATAAGATGTTAAATGTATTCTCATACACCAACTTAATGTGCAGTCAACTTCCCTGAAGGTTGTGAATACCGTGACTCCCCGGCTTTTAAAACGTGTTTACAATATTTAAAACTCTGGTGTCATGTATGTCCCAAAACTGTTCCTTTAAATTAGAATGAAAATAGTTTTGTCAATTTAAATGTATTTGCCTTTTACCTTCTATAAATTACAGTATTGCGCAAAAGTCTTAGGCCACCGTCAGCTTTGTTTTAATAATCATCCATATTTACTATTCACTCTCTTTATCAAGATACAAACATAAAATACAGGAAATATTATGTACACAGTGTAAAAAAAAAATCCATGTTCAGCGCAAAATGGCTTCATTAGGCAAGGGTCAGTATTAAAGGAACAGTATGTAAGAAATTTATATAAATTAATCATAAAATGGCCCTGATATGTCACTAGACATTAAGAAATAATTTTCATTTCAAATACTTATATCACTCACAACAGTGGTCTGGCCAGGATATTGTCATTTAAAAAGTGGAGTTGCAGCCCTCAACTGATGTTTATGTTGTCATGTTGTGTATTGGCCACTAGTTGTATGATTGCAGTACCAGTTTTAGCCACAAGTTTTGTGATTGCAATACCAGTTTTGGCCACAATCCTACATACTGTTCCTTTAAGTTTGACCTCTCGTCACTTAACACATCTTGAACTTTTTTGAGGAGACTGAAGTCATTAGATTAGGATTTAGGTTTAACAGAGCTTGCAGTTTTCTGCTATTGCCAAGTGTTTTTTTTGTATTTTCTTGTATTCTAATAAAGAGACTAACAACTTATGATATGCGCATTATACTATTGCAAAAGCAATAAATATTATGGTCCCATACGGCAAAAAATTATTTTTTTCTGACCAAATTTTTTGGGCTAAATGTATTTTTGAATGTAAAAATATATGATATGGTTTAAACTAAAAATAAAAATAAATATATATAAAGGCAAGCAAATACATTTTACAACCCATATGGCAAGAATTTTTTCTTTTATTTATGCCAAATACAATCTAATTTTATAAAGTATGTTTTTAAAGTTGAATGAAATATATTTAATTTTAACATTTAAGACGACAACAGGTTTGTAACAAAGTTTTTTCCAATGCGACATAAATATATTTCCTTACTTTAAAATATTTTTATTTTTAAAATATATTTTTTTAAATGCCAAAAAATTATTTTTAAATATATTTCAAATATATGTTTTGACCATTTTTTATATATTTTAAAATATATTTGAAAAATATTTTTTGCCGTATGGGGTAGCATGGTGGACTAAAGCTGGCACAATACTGTACATTTGCTCTATAAAGGATGAATTTTTTCTAATCGTTTTATTGTTCGTGCATTCACTAAACCTCTACGTCATTGCACATCTCAGAAAAAGCACTAAAACGAAACAAAACAATCATACTAGTATATAAATATAAAACCAAAGCACAACTTTTCAGTGACAAAGGCAACATTTTAATGAATTTCTATACATTACGTATGTTGCCATAAAGATCGAGCACACACCCAACTCACTGTTAACTCCCAACAAGCATTCCCATGTCCAGTGCACAACCAGTGCACTACAGAGGTAACATACACATTATACAGTACAGTGACAGCAGCAGATGAGAAGATTGGTTGGTTGCTTGAGACAAAATGGAGTCGTGTAACATCCGTATTGACGTCTTGGCTCAGCTGAAGAGATTGAGTGTGGAAAAATGTACAAAAGTAAAGGAAAACGGGCCAATGTGACCATTAACGGTGCCACTTTGCCCCAATCTAGGACTTCTGCTCCTCTACGTTCTCAGGCCATGAGGATACAGGTGATCCTCACCATCCCTGAGTAGGTGCCCAAATATTTACCCGTGTGTAAAGAATGAAGCCTTTGGGAGGTCAGATAAATGTGTCTGGTTTCAAAATAGTGATGAGCAGTGTCATTGCATCCTTAGAGATGACCTTCCTTTTTTTGCAAAACAGCAATGTCTCCCAAAAAGGCTTTGTCTTAAATGCCACTTCAGTTTTCCATATGGTTGGCGTAATGCGGTAACAGACGAAGTCTAGAGTCGAAGTCTACTTTAATAGTCAGAGTGAAACAGAACAGCAAGGGTGTGTAGTGACTGCTAAGGAGGTGCTTATGAATGCCGGTATAAAACATAAAATGATAAATAGGACATCCCATAGCCTTTCAGACATGAGAACATGGGTCCACATCAAGCGAACCATTTGAGAGAGCCTTGGCCATGGAGTGTCCTTGTAAATACAGTATGTCAGGGAACGTAGATAGAGTCAAAATGTAATGGGGCCATGCAGAAAGCCCATGGCGAGGTAGTTGGTTCTGTGAAAATTGAGCTAACCAGTCACCCACTTTCAGGTTCTGGGAGGTGAGCCATAGTTGCAGATAAACGCCAACCTTTCAGACTGGCAATTTGAACAGTAGGGTGAACCAAATATGGACATCCCACTCCTGTCACTGTAGGTCCATGTGCAAACAGAGAACCGCATCACTGAAGTGTCTTAAAATATAAGTCTGAGTCTTTAAAATGAAGTAAAGGAATTTCCAAAACATGCTTAAAGACAGGAACATTTTTTGTGAACGTCAGAAGATTGAATGTCAGAACCCCCCAAAATGCTTCGAACTGCTTGATTGATTTGCCAAGCCCAATAATAGTTTTGTTTGAAGAACGTCAAACACCAAATCCTGGGCCGAGAGGGTTGTGCTCACTAGGGGAGTTTCATAAACATCCCATTATCCATGGAGGAGACGGACATGGGAAAAGAAAACTGGAAAAGATTCATATCAGCAGTCAAAGCCGCCATCGCTGCAGGGTCGTGCTCGATCTGGTTTCGCAACGACGGGTCGATCTTCTCCAGCCGCCGCTTTAGCCTCTTAGCCTCCCTTTCACGGATTAGCCGCGCTTGCCGCTTCTCGGGCGTCTCGTTGGCCCGTTTGGCTCGCATGGCCTCTCGGTCACGCTGTAGACGCCGGGCCCGCTGTTCGTCCGACTCCTGCATCCTCTGCATCCGCTTCGCCTCCCGGTCTCGCAACCGGCGCATCTCGCGCTCCTCCGGTGTCTCGCATGCCCGTTTGGTCTTTTTTGCAGTGCGCTCGCGTTCTAGTCGCTGCATCCTCATTTCCACAGGCTCGTTCTGCCTACGAACCGCCCATTTCCTCATGGTGGGCGACTGGGCATCCACGAGCTGTTGGTAGGCTACGCAGCTGTTGCAGACCAACATGACCCCAGCCGGATACACGGGCATCGGGTTCAAAAGATCCGGAAGAGGCGGGAGTCCCGTGCTCGAGGGACTGATCGATGTCAGACCGGTGTCGGACAGGGAAGGAAGAGGAGGAGCAGAAGAGAGGAGACCGTCTGGCATTGAGGTCAGTGCGGGACCAGGATTGGTGCTGGGGTTAGCGATAGGACTTCTGGGGAGAGAGTTGGGCACCGAGCAGGACTCACCGTCACTGTTGATCTCGATATTACTCGTGTTGAGAAACTCTTTCAACTTTTCCCTACAATTTCAAACCATAAAACCATTTAAGAAACCGTTTAACTTTAACAAACTCATGTTTGAAGTAATAAGCTAACCTGTTTAAGCTGCTCGTGTCTGTGAAGCGAGCTCCACACACGGCACAGTTTGACAGACGGTCTTCTGAATGGATCAGAAGATGGCGACCAAGAGAGCCAGGAGAGCTGAGAGCTCGTCCACATACAGGACAAACGAAACTCTTACTGCCGCCCACCGCTGTGTGCTGTACACAGAAAAAGTAAATGGATTTGTTTTAGATTAATGAAATGCTTGAACGAATACAGTTTTATTGTTATGAGGTGGACGAATTCCCTATTAAAACAGGGACATATAGAAAACCTCATCCTCTTTTCTTTAATCTGTAGTCCAGTCATCATTTCAGGCATTGTATTTGTCCTTCAAGTCATTATTAGTTTAAAATCTGAGTTTTGCATATGAATAATGTTAACAAGCCTTTAGTTGCTTGGATGGATGATATTAAAGGATTACTTCACTTCTATTTAAAAAAAAATCCAGATAATTTACTCACCACGATATCGTCCAATGTGTTTATGTCTTTTTTTTGTTCAGTCAAAAAGAAATTAAGTTTTTGAGGAAAACCAGGATTTTTCCTCCATATAGTGGACTTTAGTAGACCTGAATAGTTTACAGTTTCAATGCGACTTCAAAGGGCTCTAAATGATCCAAAAGGAGGCATAAGGGTCTTATCTAGCGAAACGATTGTCATTTTTGCAAAACAAAAATTTTTACTTTTAAATGACAACTTTTTGTGTTCTAGCCGTGTGACGTGTCAGCACAACCATAATCACATCGCTAGTTAAGGCGTTACATATGTAAAACACACATTTGCGGACCATTATAAGCAATAAACTGACAAATACATTAATTAAAATCATTCATCATAAAACAACGTCAGAATGGTCATCTTTCTACAGAGTTGTAAACACTAGATCGGTAGTTTCGCTTACGTTACTCGTGACCTTTAGATGTGATTACGTAATATGCAAGGTCACTCTGACGCATCACACAGCTAGTGCAAGAAGAGAAGTTGTGGTTTAAAAGTACTTTTTTTGCTGAAAATTATCGTTTTATTATGATCGTTTTGCTTATGCGTCATTTGGGATCGTTTAGAGCCCTTTGAAGTTGCATTAAAACTGCAATTTTAAACTGCTTTGAAACTGTAAACGGTCCAATAAAGTCTATTAAACTGAGAAAAATCCTGGAATTTTTTCTTCAAAAACACAAGCAAACAATTCTTCTCGACTAAACAAATAAAGACATAAACAACTTTGATAACATAACATTTGAAAACATAACATTTGATAACGATCCCAACCGAGGCATAAGGGTCTTATCCAGCAAAACGATCATTATTTTCGTCAAGAATACTAAAAAAATAAGCACTTTTAATCCACAAATTCTCATCTTGCACTAGCCGTGCGTGACGCGCCAGCGCGACCGTAAGTATTGCGTCATCACATCGAAGGTTTGAAACAGACACTTGTGGACCATTTTAAACAATAAACTGACACAAAGACTATAATAAGTATCATTCCACATACACACTTTTATTTTTTTGCTGAAAATTATGATCGTTTTGCTATACAAGACCCTTATGCGTCATTTGGGATCATGTAGAGCCCTTTGAAGTTGAATTAAAACTGCCGTTTTAAATTGCGTTGAAACTGTAAACAGTCCAATAAAGTCTATTAAATTAAGAAAAATCCTGAAATTTAAAAAAAAAATTATTCTCGACTAAACAAATTAAGACATAAACAAATCTGATAACATAACATTTGATAACAACATTTAATGATAACATTTGATAACAACATTTGATAATTAGTATCATTCCACATACACACTTTATTTTTTTGCTGAAAATTATGATCGTTTTGCTATACAAGGCTCTTATGCGTCAATTGGGATCGTTTAGAGCCTTTTGAAGATGCATTAAAACTGCAATTTTAATCTGCATTGAACTGTAAACCGTTGAGGTCCAGTAAATGGAGATTTTTTTAATGAAAGTGGAGTAATTCTTTTAGCCTCTACTGGGTTTAAAAATTTAAAGGAGAGCCAGCTGTCCCAAGATCATGGGTTTAATACCAGCAAAACATCCTTTATATTGCACACAGCAATGCCTTAAAGGGATAGTTCACCCAAAAATGAAAATTCTGTCATCATTTACTCACTCTCATGTTGTAACAAACCTATATAAATTTCTTTGTTCTTATAAACACAAAGGAAGATATTTTGGGGAATGTTTGTAACCAAACCGTATATGAGCCCCATTCACTTCCATAGTAGGAAAAAGAATACTATGGAAGTGAATGGGGATCACAAACAGTTTAATTACGAACATTTCTCAAAATATCTTTCTTCGGGTTTATCAAAGAAATGTATACAGATTTGTAATAACATGAGAGTGAGTAAATGAAAGAAGTAAATGAAAGAATTTTCATTTTTTGGTGAACTATCCCTTTAACTTTTTTGAGCATAGATATATACAATAAATTTAAGCTGCCTACAAATGTAAAGATTTAGAAACATTTAATGGTGATAAAAGGGTTGTTATTATTCTCTAGTACCTTATTACTGTGCTTCAACTGAAGAAAAGAGGAAAGAGGTTTTGGTATTATGTGTCCTCACCTGGTAGACATGTGTGATGAGTTGCTCTGGGCTACTGTACTCCAGCGGACAAAGAGGACAAACATAACTGCTCCCGTGATCAGCCCCATCCTCGCTCTCCTAATAAACAATGGACCAACACAGAGTAAGAAACTTCAGTCAAGTTTAGAGTATCTTGATTCATAGCCTGAAAATAGAAGAGGTTATCTGTGACACAAACCTATATCAGTCATTCTGGATTAACTACGAAATAGTTAACAAAATAAATTCAATGCATTTTCAAGCTTTCTTCTGTGGCACATCTACACGCATGTAGTATTTTAAAGAATTGTACTGGTTACTATTTTATTAAAAATAAATAATAAAAATAAAAATAAAAGTGTTCCGTTTGTCAGAGCCGATGGTGTAGTGGGCAGTACTCCGACATGTGCCGCAGATTACTTGAGTTTGATTCCCAGCTTAAGGTTTTTTTATTGGTCCCGTACCCCTCTATCTACCCTGTACATTCCTATCCACTCCTTAAAGAAACAGTATGTAGGATTGTGGCCAAAACTGGTACTGCAATCACAAAACTTGTGGCTAAAACTGGTACTGCAATCACACAACTGGTGGCCAATACACAACATGACAACATAAACATCAGTTTAAATGACAATATCCTGGCTATCCTATAAGTATTTGAAATGAAAATGATTTCCTAATGTCTAGTGACATATCAGGGCCATTTTATAATTAATTGATATACATTTCTTACATACTGTTCCTTTAACAACTGTCTGCCAAATAAAGGCAAAAATAACTTTAAAAAAGTAGTCTGTGTGACATTATATGCCATATCCAGTGTATTTTGATGCCAGATTCAAATTTAAAGGTCCACTATGTAGATTTGTAGTTGCATTTAGTGGTAAAACTGTGAATTACAACCAATGGCTCTGTCCACAACGCATAGAGAATTACTAGCAGAATACAATCCTGCACGTACATTGCGATCACAAAATTCTGGCCACTTAATTATTCCTAGAATATCAAAAGTGTCTAAAGGTGGTAGATCCTTTTCCTGCTTAGCCCCTAAGCTCTGGAATGATTTACCAAATAATGTTCGAGTATCAGACACAGTCGATCAATTTAAATCTAACCTTAAGACATTCTTCTTTAACAAAGCATTCACATAACTCATATGGGTAATATACTTATGCCGCAATAGTTAGCCTGTCTGGAACCGAGCTGATTTATTGGTTAGCTGATACCAGTTTAATTTGCTTACCCGTTCACATACCTAATTGAGAGATTCCTACATTAAGAGATTCCTACATCTCTTAATGTAAAGCTGCTTTGAAACAATTACTAATTGTGAAAAGCGCTATATAAATAAAATTGAAATGAATAGAGAAGCTACAGTAGCCGCCACAGGACAAATATGTCATCGTCTGAGACTATGACAAAGCGCTATAAAACAGTTTGTCTGTTTACGTCTTCTGTAGAAACATGGCGGCAACTTCCATGTAAGTGGACCCGTGGTGTATGTAGATAAAATCGGTAATAAAAACAATGCAGTTAATGGCATCTAAAATTCTGATCTCAAAACCCTTCCCTCTGACAGCACGCCAAATATGCTTTGCTTTATCATCATATTTGATTACATGTTAACCTGTGAAATTGTAGCTGCATGAAAAATAAATAAAACAACCAGTACAATTCTTCCAAAATGACGTCTAATAACATGAGGGTGAGTAAATAATGACCCAATATTTATTTTTAAGTGAATTACTCCGGTGACACAACACAGAAGATGATAATGTGAAATAGTAGCTGTGTGTGGATGACTGATGCAGATTTGCTGTGATATAGAGTCCATGGCAGACAGAAATGCGTAAGCTCTTGTGACTCATTCCAAATGTCGTGTTGCTGTAAAGTTATGAGTCACGCTGCAAAAATATCTATCACCATAGTTCTCTGAGGGCTCTTAAAGATGACAACAATTGCTAATGTCTGATGATAAAGGAATTAGTAAGGCTCTTAGATCATCTTTACAAAGGAAATGCTTATTAAATTGAGCAGAATTATAAATAAAAAATGTTTAGGTCCTCAACTAGTTTGTAGTTCCATCTGGCCCAAAGTTGTATATTATAAACGACTCCGACTCATAAAAATGTTAGATTGATAAGGACTGTAGAAACATGATGACAGTGTCATCCATGTAACCATGGACCAGCGGTGTATGTAGATAAAAACGGCTCATTATAAGGTTATAAAAACAATACATTATCTTTATGTAGGGTCTTTACACACCACTGATAATATATGTATATTATATTGCATATCTGTGGAGAGATCCTTCGAAAAGTCCCACATTGCATCTTTAATTTACTAAAATCTGCTACAAAACCAACATTTCATACATCTTTCTAAGAGCAGGAGTAGTTAAAAAAAGAAAAATATCCAAATGATATATGAAATAATATCACATTTGCATAATATTTGCATCTCAGGGCTTTTCCATCTATTCATAAGTCATTAAAAAGAGAGAACCGAATACTTTTGCTATACGCTGTATAGTGAAGAAACAAACTTGACTATGACACAACGCTAAGCATGCAGTGATAAAGAATGCATACTACCGTATTTTTTGGTCTATAAGCTGCGTTTTTTTCATAACTTGGCTGGTGCTGCATCTTACAGTCAGGTGCGCCTTGTAAGTCAGTATGAATTAATTTTGTATGCGGACTTCACGCTAGTTGGCTTGTTTGGTTAATTTAGTCTATTCAACCTTCCAGGTAAGTTCTGTATGCTATGGTTTATCGTTTAAATAACTGATAATATTACTTTTGACGTACAGACATCTATTCAGCCTGCTGCTCTGTCTGCTATTGTTTAGTTGAATAACTCACCTTTCCAGATTAAATGAATGTTCTTCGGCTTTTTGTGAAATAATTTTCTAAATAAACGCAACGTATAGTCCACTGTGACTTATATATGTTATTTTGTCGTAATGACGCATTTTTAAATGATGCGGCTTATATTCCGATGCAGCTTATAGTCTGGAAAGTACGGTAATTACACACCGTCTACTTCATACATAAGATCTACACCACTCACCTCTTTGACATCCTCCTGCTGTAGGCAGAATTGGCTGCTCTTATTACTCGTCATACTGTCATCCGCAGAGCCATTTAAGTCGTCGTCATTGTCAAATTCACTGTCACCGTCCTCTGGCAAAATAAGAGAAGAATTTGTGTTTAAAACAATACTGACTGATCCATAACAGGTCACCATGCTTCTTTGCTTTAAGTCTTTATACAGCAGATAAGTTTTGCAGATGTCTTCTTATATTTAAACATTTTACAAGCACATTGATAAACATACATTTACACAGAAGTCTTTATCAAAAGTGACATGCAGTGCATTCAAGCTTTAGGTTTTATAAGTGAACGTTTTCAGCTGACCAACAAAAAAAATCAGTTAGGTCAGTGTTTCCCAACCTGGGGGTCGGGGCCCTCATCAAATTTCCAAGGGGGCCTCAAGGTGACTTAAAATTATAAATAATTGGACAAAACAAGCATTTAAATAAGCTAAAACAAGCAAAAATCAAGATGTTTCTTTTTTTGGCCATTTTAGTAACGCATATTTAATTAATCTGTCTGGTCATCTCAAGTTCTATTTAATTTTATGTGGAAAAAAATGAGGGAGTGGGGGGCCTTCAAATATTGTTTTGGGCAACTAGGGGGCCTTAAGGTGAAAAAGGTTGGGAACCACTGATGTAGTTTATGTTGTTTCTGAAGCCTCAACGCTTACCACTTGTGCTCTCTTGCTCTTCAGGATCCTGTGAGTTGTTGCTATGGCATTCTCCATCCTCAATGAAGTCATTTCTAGTGTCCATCTCAAAAGAGTGTTGAGGGCCAGACGACCCAGTCTTGTGAAAAGGCCCTATGAGTAAATCAACATGGTGTAAGCTTTTATATTAAAAATAAAAAAGATTTAAAATGTAACATTTTGCATTTTAAAAAATAATGCTTGTCCATGCAAACATTGCTGTCATGATGCTGTGGTGCCTAAGTTAAAAGTAGGGCTGCATAACAACTAATCGTTTGCAGAATAAAAGTCTTTATTTACATCATATGTGTGTGTGTGTTGTGTATAATATTTATTTATATATAAACACACATACATGCTTGTATATATTAAAATATACACTCCACTTTTGTATGAAAATAGGATCATTTTCCAACTCCCCTACAGTTAAACATTTAATTTTTACCGTTTTGGAATCCTCAGCTCATCTCGGGGTCTGGCGTTAGCACTTTTAGCATAGCTTAGCATAATCCATTGAATCTGATTAGACCATTAGCATCGCGCTCAAAAATAACAAAAGTGTTTCGAAATTTTTCCTATTTTAAACTTGACTCTTCTGTAGTTACATCGTGTATTAAGACCGACGGAAAATTAAAAGTTGTGATTTTCTAGGCCGATATAGGAACTTGACTCTTATTTTGGCGTAATAATCAAGGACTTTGCTGCCGTAACATGGCTGCAGCAGGCGCAATAATATTACGCAGTGCCCGAAAATAATCCCAAGCTGTTAAAAGTAACCAAGGGGACTATTTTCGAGCACTGCATAATATCTTTCAATTAATTACCGTAAAACTTCAAATAATAGCCGAGTCCCAAATAGACGCATGTCTCTTTTAGACGCCTGGTGTGACTACAGGTTTGGGTAAATAAACGCCTGTCTCAAATAAAGGCCTGGTCTGTTTTTTAGTTTCGGGTTGTATTTAATCTTCTAAATCCCGTCAGATAGTCTGTTTAAGACAGTTCTATGGTGCAGATTGAACACGCTAAAGTTTCTTTTGCTTACCGGTAGATGTCACGTGACAGACGCAGTCGTTCCGTTACTCATCACTATGACAACACAACAAGCTTCGTCGCCGGGATTGAGGTGATGATGACAGTAGCGAAGTGGCAATCGGGGGAGTCGGGACTTTTCCCGGTGGGCCGGTAGTGTTTTGAGGCCGCTGATAATAGCCGGGCTTTCAGTCTTTTGTCATGCATGCACTCCCGCCACACATTGTATTTCTCGCGCGGAAACACTATTTATCATATTTAATATGCTGCAGCGCCCAAAATGTATCTGGCCACACTGCTCTCTCTCTCTATCAAGCCCGTCTTCCCTAGAGTTCTAGTCGAGCGAGCCAATACAAAAAAAAGAGAAAGAGGCTACACAATAGCCAATCAGAAAATAGCACTGTTGTATCTGGGTAAGATTTCACGCAACAACCAATAAAAAACATATCCTTGTTTGCTTTATTTATACTGCCAATAATTTAAGACTGTTGTTATTACACGAACTAATTTGTTAAACACATTCAAATGAAAAATAAAACGTAATATGTGGTAACCTCCTGCTGTCATGCTGGAGCAATTAAATTAAAAGCCTGTCTCTTATAGACGCCTGTCTCTTTTAGACGCCTGGTGTGATGATAGGTTTGGGAAAATAATAGCCCGGGCTATTATTTGAAGTTTTACGGTATGCGAAGATATGCTTAAAGTGGTACCGCCAGACCCGCAAATCGGCTGAATGGATTCCAAAATGGTAAAAACCAAATGTTTCACTCTAGGGGCTGGAAAATTAGCCTATAAAGTGTCCCTTTAAGAAATATTTACATGTGTATATGCATTTTATATATATATAAATTAATATTTCTTAAAATTATACATGCATGTGTATGTTTTTATATATACATAAATATTATATATATGATGTAAACAAAAACTTTTATTCTGCAAAGGATTAGTGGTTATGCAGCTTAAAAGAGCCAACATTGATGATTATATTCTGATTCTGAGATATGGCTTGGGGCCCTTTTTTACTAGGTACTGTACACAGTAGTACCCCCCAAAAGTGAGCTGTACCCAGCCATACATGAATTTATGCAGACCTTCTCCCAGAAGTCATCCTCTGAAGTCTTATTAAATATATAAAAAAAAACAGTTCACCTAAAAATACAGTTGTTAATATCTACATTTAAATGCAACCAAAAAAATATTTAAGTAATCTGATTTTGAATTAAAATCCCTTATGTAAACATCTCAATAGAACTGCCTGAGCTTAAACCAAATGAACTGTTGATCATATTGAAAGGGGTGGTGTAGAACTGAAATAATATCTTTAATAGGAGAACATTTTTCTATAGGAGAGTATTTTCCTAATTCCAAAATACCTTGAGTAAATACTTTCATGTAAACTTATATTTGGATTGATTTGTAATGTTTAAGGTACATATAAACAGTACTTCCACAATCTGTGATTAGTTCAAATTCATTTTGGATTTACCAAAATGGCTGGGTGGGTATATGTAAACATACCTATTGTGTTCTAACAGTCAGTCATGTCATTAGATATACATATCATTATTTCAGTGAAACACAAATAGATTTAAAAAAATTTGAAGTAAATCATTTATAACATTTTTGAACTTCACCCCAGAAAGACAGAATCAAAGCATTCTTGTATCAAAGATTAGTTACGAACATGCACACTGCACCTTACACTCACCAACCCCCACATTAAACCAAACACACAACGTACACACTGCAGTCCCTGAGGAAACCGCCTGCCTCCTGCATTAAGAGTCCTGCTGCTAATGTGAGAAATCATCTTCTCTAGAAACTCTCCATACTCCCACACAGAGCAGATCTTTACTCTGTCTTCAATCTCAACATACATCCTCCATTACTCCATCACTACCATCCACCTTCAGGAAACTTTTAAATGTTCACCTTGCTGAGTAACATTAACATCAGCTTACATTTTCTGAAGAAAATATGAGAGGTGCTTGCCTGTACAAAACTCACAGCCATGGGGCCAAGATCAAGGTTTTTTGGCAGGTTGCCAAGGTGCTGCTCTGCGGTTGCGATGGTGTTTTAGGTGGTTGCTAAGGTGTTGCTTACTAGTCCAAGCAGGTGTTGCTCTGCAGTTGCGATGGGGTTTTAAGTTGTTGCTGCTGTGTTTCTTATTAGCCCAATTTGTAGCTCTGCAGGTGCTATGGTCTAACTTACTAGCTTAAGGTGTTGCTTTGCAGTTGTTATGGTATTCTAAGTGGTTGCTAGGGTATTGCTTACTAGCCCAAGGGGTTGCTCTGCAGTTGCTATGGGGTTTTAAATGGTTGCTAAGATGTTGCTTACTAGTCCAAGGTGCTGCTCTGCGGTTGCGATGGCGATTTTGGGTGGTTGCTAAGGGGTTGCTACCAGCCTAAGGTGTTGTTCAGCACTTGCTATGGGGTTTAGATGGTTGCCAAGGTGATGCTTACTTGCCCAATGTGTAGCTCTGCAGTTGCTGTGGTCTAATTACTAAGCCAAGGTGTTGCTTTGGAGTTGTTATGGCGTTCTAAGTAGTTGCTAGGATGTTGCTTGCTAGCCCAATGTGTTTCTCTGCTGTTGCTATGGGGTTTTAAATGGTTGCTAAGGTGTTTCTTACTAGCCCAATGTGTTGCTTAGAAGTTGCCATGGGGTTTTAAGTGGGGCTAAGGTGTTGCTACCAGCATAAGGTGTTGCTCTGCAGTTGGTATAGGGTTTTAAGTGGTTGCTAAGGTGTTGCTTACTAGCCCAAGTTGTTGCTCAGCAGTTGCTATGGGGTTTTAAGTGGTTGCTAAGGGGTTACTACCAGCCTGTGGTCTAACTTACTAGCTTTAGGTGTTGCTTTGCAGTTGCTATGATATTCTAAGTGGTTGCTAGGGTATTGCTTACTAGCCCAAGGTGTTGCTCGGCAGTTGCTATGGGGTTTAAGTGGTGGCTAAGGTGATGCTTAGTAGCCCAAGGTGTTGCTCTGCAGTTGCTGTGGTCAAGCTTACTAGCCCAATGTGTTGCTCAGTTGTGATGGAGTTTTAGGTGGTTGCTAAGGTGTTGCTTACTAGCCACAGGTGTTGCTCTGCAGTTGCAATGGGGTTTTAGGTGGTTGCTAAGGTGCTGCTTACTAGCCAAATGTGTTGCTATGCAGTTGCTATGGGGTATTAAGTGGTTGCTAAGATGTTACTTACTAGCCCAAGGTGTTGCTCTGCAGTTGCTATCGGGTCTTAAGTGATTGATAGGATGTTGCTTACTAGACCAAGGTGTTGCTCTGCAGTTGCTATCGGGTCTTAAGTGATTGATAGGATGTTGCTTACTAGACCAAGGTGTTGCTCTGCAGTTAAAATGGGGGTTTCGGTGGTTGCTAAGGTGCTGCTTACTAGCCAAATGTGTTGCTCTGCAGTTGCTATCGGGTCTTAAGAGATTGAAAGGATATTGCTTACTAGACCAAGGTGTTGCTCTGCAGTTGCTATCGGGTCTTAAGTGATTGATAGGATGTTGCTTACTAGACCAAGGTGTTGCTCTGCAGTTGCAATGGGGTTTTAGGTGGTTGCAAAAGTGTTGCTTACTAGCCAAAGGTGTTGCTCTGCAGTTGCAATGGGTGTTTCGGTGGTTGCTAAGGTGCTGCTTACTAGCCAGATGTGTTGCTCTGCAGTTGCTATGGGGTATTAAGTGGTTGCTAAGATGTTGCTTACTAACCCAAGGTGTTGCTTTGCAGTTGCTATGAGGTTCCAAGTCGTTGCTAGGGAGTTGCTTATTAACCCAAAGGGTTGCTTTCCAGTTGCTCTAGTGTTGCTTTCTGGCTAAAGTGTATTGCTCTGCAGTGTCTATGGGGTTTAAAGTGGTTGCTAAGGGGTTGCTTACTAGCCCAAGGTGTTGCTCTGCAGTTGCTATGGGGTCTTAAGTGATTGATAGGTGCTGCTTACTAGACCAAGGTGTTGCTCTGCAGTTGCTATAAGGATCCAAATCATTGCTAGGGAGTTGCTTAGTAGCCCAAAGTGTTGCTCTGCAGTTGTTGCTCTATAGTGTTGCTTACTATCACAATGTGTTGCTCTGCATTTGTTATTGTATTCTACATAGTTGTTAGGATGTTGCTTACTATCCCAAAGTGTTACTCTGCAGTTGCTTACTAGCCCAAGGTGTTCCTCTGCAGTTGCTATGGGGTTTTAAGTGGTTGATAGGCTGTTGCTTACTTGCCCAAAGTGTAGCTCTGCAGTTGCTAAGGGTTCTACTATACAAAATTATACGACTTGAGATATCACATGATATTGCGTCTGTGGCACAAACAATGCAGAACAATTTATGTCCCAAATACTTCAATACTAAATATGTTACCCCTAACATATGACCAACACAGTGCTATTATAATAACATTTCTGTATTGATAAAAATTGATGTATGCCTTAGCCCCAAGAACACTTAGTGTTGTGAAACAATAGTGGCTTAGCTGGAGTTGTGTTTTGACTGCCATGTAGATTTTCCAAGGAACTTTGAAGCTTCAATCCATTTTTGTGCTCAGATAATATCCCTTTGGATAAAGCCAACAGATAAAATATTTTACGTCTAGTCACCAATGGCTGTCAAAAGTTATTTTCCTGCAGAGGAAATCAAGAGTCAGACTTTTGAGACAGTTTTAAAATGATGTCTAATCCAAAGGTTTTAGTGTGGAAACCAAGATCAGCTAGAACCGGCTGACTCTATAGCAGTCAGTTTGTGATTGATGTAAGAGTGTAAGTCCCATCCCCCTTCTGCTGGTTCTGTCTGTACATCTGTCTCTCCACCCTCCCTCCATCTTCTCCTGTCTATCCACCCTACCCCCCCCCCCCTTGTCTATGCCACTGTGATGTTATCTCAGAGTCTGTGTGTCTGTAGGCAGGAGGTGACGCACTGTCTGTCTGAATCCAGACAAAGAGACAAACTCATCAGCCAACAGACATGAGAAAAAGGGGTGAAGTCAGTGGTGGGGGGTGGGAACACAACAGACAAAACTTAACTCAAATACCAAACAATGAAAGTACCCCTGAATTCAATCCATCCCTCTCCCACAACCTTTACAATCTCCAGCCAACCCCAAACAAGATGGCATAGAAAAGGTTGGAGAGGACCAGGCCTCGTGCAACCCACCTCAACAGCTTGTCTGGTTTAGGTTGAAGGAATAATCACATCAGATAAAACCAGACAAGGAATTCTGGTCTCACTTTGCCTTACTGACAAAAGGACTATTCCAGGCCTGATGGAGGAACAAGATCGGTCATATACTTTCCCACGGAGTAACATTTCCCATAGTGTGCCTCAGACTGGAAGAACCCAAAGAACAGTATAACAATGCTGTATAATGTTTCATTTGTCTGATAAACTATACCAAAATGTTTTAACAAAGAGATAATGGAGTAACTTTTACAGTAACATTTCAACATTTGCTTACTTTTATTTTTTCCTTAAACTGCTATTTATAACCAGTGGTTATCAAGACACTGAAATCAAAGCTAAAACATCAAATACCATGCATATTTGCGACAGTAATAGAAACAGAAAGTTTCGACAGAAAGTAAAGACAGTCTTTATAAACAACTGCAGGATTCTCAGTTTAATCGGACGAACAGATGGACGTTCTTTACACGGCTGACCTCTGGAACAAATACCTTGTCGGAAAAAAAATTCAGTTTCCTTAAGACAATGGGAGACGGCGAGCATAGGTCACCTCTGTGCGAAGAAAGGTTTGGCTCATAAGTCTCATCCTCTGTATCTAACACTGTACATATTCATTTTGTAGACGGTTTCAGCAGTAACAACATAAACAAGTGGCTTTCATGGTCAACACGTAACTTGGTAAACTCCGCTAAGAATAAATAACAACAAAGTCCTTTAACAGTAGTCTATTAATATAACAAGCAAAATAAATAACACGTAGATTACCTAGGAAACTAAAATATTTGTTATTTTTTAGGGATGCACCGATACCGATACCGGTACCGGCCTCAATACCACATTTTCTAAAGTACTCGTACTCGTTAAAAGTCCCCAGATACCAGGGATCGATACCACGGTCTGAGAAATGTCTATGTTTGCGTGTAAGAGGTTAATGCTTTTTTGTTAAATTATATGACTAAAGCTGTTACCTGTAAATTTAAATCATGTTTTTTTTTTAAGTACTCAGTATCGGTATCGGCAAGTACTGAAATGCAAGTACTCGTACTCATATTCAAAAAAAGTGGTATCGGTGCATCCCTATTATTTTTGACGAGGTATTTGTTCAAGAGTTCAGATTAGCAACTAGTCAGACCATTAAAAAACCTCTAACCGGAAGTAAAGTTCTGACCAGACGTTAGGGCTGCACGATTTGGGTAATTTTTCCCATTGCGGTTATTGATGCTAATATTGCGATGTGCGATTGCGATTATACTAAATGGTATCATGAGTCAACTTGATGGGTTTTAAGGAAAATCCACACACAGTTTAGCTAAAATGTGTATTTGTAAAACTAGAAATGTTTTCGTATTGCCACGTGATGTAGCAACTGCTCAGTGTCAGTAATCCTAAATCCAAAATACCACCATACAACAGACGTAGAGTTTTTTTTTTAGCTACCAGATCACTGACAACCTCCTCTGCATCCATCTTCGCTCTGGTATAAGTGACGACGCACACCACACACGTGCATGCCACACGTGCACTGCCTTTTTTGTTCGTTTTTCTTTCTTTTTTTAAACGGCAAGGAAAATCATCAAACAGTTATCAAAAAGTTTGTGTTAAAAGTCCACACATTTATTTATTTAATATAATTGCAACATTTTGCTGTCATATAATCGCACAGGCTGACATCGCGATTGCGATTGCGATGCGATTAATTGTGCAGCACTACCAGACGTGTAATCGCGTCACTGCACGTGCGTCCGATGAAACCATCTATACAATAACCATTGCTCAGTGTAGTAGTTGATACACTTTAGCTATGATTTGAACTACGGTAATATACTTGTTATTTATTTTGTTTGTTATAAGAAATAATCTACTCTGATTACTAACAATCTACTCTGTTGTTATTGATTCTTTCCTGAAGTCTACCAGAAGTTAAATTCAGGCCACAAAAGCCGATTGTTTATGTTGTTGTCGCTGAAACTTTCTATACAGCAAAATAGTAAAAAAGGAGTGTTTTCTTGCTTAATAATCTGAAATATTTTTAGCATAATTAATTTAATCCAGGCCTGGATATCCCAATAATTCCAAAAAGGCGTTGGGTCTCATTTATAAAGCGTGCGTATGCACAAAACGAGGCTGGAAAGGCTGTGATCTATTAAAAAACCTTGATGGGAGAATGGGCTTGCAGGGTGGGACCTGGGGATGATTCATTTACGCACACACACACACACACACACACACACACAGGTGATCTGTGATTTATAAAGGGAACATTGCTTTGTTTTATAAGTCTTACATTTTTTGGCGTAAGCCATTTTTGGCTTTTGGTGTATGTAGACTTTTGGTAAGGATTTATAAATGAGACCCCTGATGTTTTTTATGACTATAGGAAGCCCCTAAATGTATTAAATACATCTGTAGAGACAACAACATATAGAAAGACGGCCTATGTTACTGCAAAGGATTGTTTACAATCCTTTAGCATTACTTATGTGTCTCCTAAGTGAATACAGTATGCATATACATGCCATTAATAATAGTGGATTAAGCCTATGTACTCTGTTCAAGATATTGTTGGCAAACAACCTTTAACACACAAGACACAGCTGGCTCAACTTGAACAAGAACATACAAGTGCAGATTTAGTCCTATAATGCTGTTGATGACTTTGATCATAAACTCTGTGTTGATGGTAGTAATAAAAGGTATACCACTTTTCTCATAAACTGGCACAGTGATTACATGATTCACTTAATTTTACTTAAAAGCTGCCTGATTACCCCAATCCATAAAAAATCTGAGCCCTGTTGCTTTCAATATCAGTCAGATGTCAAAAATAAAACCAATGATATATAGGCTAATACAGACACAATAACCTCCACATGAAAAAATATGGCAAAGTAAGTATTCTTTAGTATTTAATATAATAAACTAAATATAAATTATATTGATAATATGAAGTGTACTGTAGTATACTCTGTTATACTACAGTATCCTATAGTGTATTAATAAACTGTATAAATACTGGTTCAAAAACACAATATTATCTAGGATTTTTATTAGAGTTTACTAGCTATGGTAAACACTAAGGTACACTACAGTATTTTTCATGTGCTGCAAATATTTCATGCAAATATCCCACAATGCACTGCATTTTCCCCGCGACAATACGGTAATACTGCGAATTATCCACGCAGACTAGTTTATATAAAAATGTTCTTTATGTTTAAATAGTGCTGTATTTACATATGGGTTTTCGGAGAGTTTTAAGTGTAAGTTCATAATAAACCTAACATCTACAGAAATTCAACAAACACATCTGCAGGGTTTCGTGGGTGTATACGGTTCGTGCATCAGTTACCAATATTTCAACGATTGCTATAACTTAATCTGAAAATCTACGTAAAATATGATGTAAGTAAGGTTGGGATAATTAAGTTAGTTTGTGAACGCTTGGTCTTCGGCTATTGCCGTCGTTTAGTAAACTGCGGATATAACCCATCAAACAATTCAATTGCACCGTAATGACCGATGATTCTTGCTGCATGTTAACAGTTGCCTTTAGTAAACAACGGGGCTATTTAACAAGGAGTAATAAAATGAAAAGGGTTTACAATACCTGGGATACCTACAATTCACTTTGAAAGGGTTGGTCTGTTTTCGTCTTGACATATTAAACCCGACTACCGAATGAAAGAGTCGAATCTCTTCTACGATCCGACTGATGTGATTTTGCCTTTGACCAATCCAGAGAAAAACGAACTGAAGCCTCTTCTGAGAAAAATCCAATTCCGTAAACAAAAATGCTCTAAACGCGCCGAACGGCTACATTGGCCAGTGCAACAGAGATCATTTCACTGATAGAGAATAACAAACTGATATTGCGTTAACAGACATCTTGGTCTTTGTCGGCCATGAAATCGCATTCATGTCGACAGATGTGTGTTTCTAAACATAAGAATCGGAGTAAGATGTGCGGAGTGGATGTGAAATCCTGCGACACTGTAACCGGCCACTGCAGAGACGCTGCCGACATGCATTTCAAGGCGATGTATTCAAGTGAATTCAATGACTAATGTTATCATCTACTATATGCTATCTGTAAAATACAATAATTCCTACAGGGGGCGCTCGGTGGCCCATAAAACCAATTGACCCATTGACATGTACTGTAATTTGGGGATGTTGTTCGTCTCTTTTAGGGAATTTGACCACTTGTAAACATTATTATTTATGTATGAATGATTATTTCCTGAGATATTTATACAAATTACGCAAGAATGCTTTCTGTAAATTAACAAAATGCTACAAATTTAAGTGCCATAAAAATAAGGAATGTCATGTGTCGACATCGACCAGTCATGTTGGACCATTACGTGCACGCGCACCTGTACAGTAATTATGTCATACCACTAAGAAAGTTAAAGACGCGGTTGCTTATTTTCATTCATTCTCTTTCAAAAATTACTTTTAAGAATAGACACAACCTTAAATAAAAATGAATAACCTTATAGTGAATGTTTTCTTTCTGGAATGAATAGATAGCTCACTTTAACTTTATATTTTATTATTATTATTATTTTTATTATGTTCAGTTATTCATAAAGCACATTGATTAATTTTGAAGTACCTTTAAGTAAAGGTTCAAAATAATAGTAAATTAATATAATTTTATAAATCAGTGATTAGGAAGCTAGCAAATGTGCATTGTAGGAAACATTTTTTAACCATCACCTCATCACTAGTCTGGATGCGATTACGCTGCATTGCACCTTTTAGCAATAACTTCCTGGCCGCTTTGCTCCGCCCTCTTTTGTACTAAGGTGCGTTCCATTCGACAGGGTCCCTACGGAGTGTTCACTGCTCCCTACTCCCTGAGCACGGTATCAGTTGAAGTGGACTTCACGCACAATAACCGCTCATTTGGAACGGCCTGCAAACGTCATCAAAGAAAGTCAACGACGGGGTCGCGCAGATTGATATAACATAAATATTCAGAACTACATTCATATTTTAATTTTTATTTACTATCACATTTAAAATATCTACACTATACAATAAAAAAAACATTGAGTGCTACGTAATGAAAAACGTATGTTTATTATACACTTTAATTGATTATTGCTGCTATTACTTGACTATTAACAGAATTGAAGCCCTGCTGTAACTGTCATGCAAATATGAAAGTAAACTTTTATTTGGTTATCTATGTGTATATATGTGTGTTTTTAAACGATTGTCATATAATTGAATAGCGGTCTGACCGTTCTGACTGGTGATCACGTGATGCGCGCAATGACAGTTGGGTGATTATCGCTCTCCACTTCCTGCGAAGTGATCTATCGATGTTCCCTGATTCCCTATGCCGTGCGCAGTGCCCTTCGAACTGAACATGTTCGCTTCCTTCGGATTGGAATCTCACTTAAGATGGCGGAATACCCTGTGAAGTCCACTTCGCAGTCCACTTACGGTCGAATGGAACGCACCTCTAGTCTTTTGTTAATAACCCTTACCACGTCTTCTGTCTCTATAATTGTAAGCCAGTTTGGTTACTACGAAACGCATTGTGGGATACACATACGTGGATGTGGAGGAACAAAAATGCTTTTGTCATTATTATGAACTCCCTTATCTATTTAGCTCATTCGTTGTTTTTTATATTCACATTCATTTAAAATTGGGGTGTAGATTCAGATGCAAAGTACAGATATGTGTTTGTCATCATATTGTTTCTTAGCCAGACATTTTTATAGTGTTGGAACTTCAACTGCATGAAATACCATACGGTTGGTATACAAGAACACCATAGTCAAGATTATATTTAGCTTTTTAACTATGCAAATAATACAAGTAGTAATATAAAAAGACATTGTTTCTATTACAATAAAAGCAAAACAATACACGAAATTGCTATGGTATTTGGTCATGACTGCTATTGTAAAGAGTAGCAATTCTTGTATTTCCTGTTTTGTTATTATGATTTTTTTGCAATAGAGGTGTAGGCTACTGTCATGCTTCATAAAACACTATTAATAATTAATCTAACAGCTGGAATAATGTGGACAATGACTGGAAATTATTTAAAGAGTGGTGTAGTATATCCACCTATGTGGATTTAAATAAAATGTACACTGAGATATTTGTGAGCATTTACCTAACAAAAATTAAAAATGAGAAACTGTACTCACTATATGACATGGCCACTGTTTGACCTAGCTCCCTAATATGGCTACAAACTGGTGACCTTCAAAATTATAATGATGAATTTTAACAAGGGAACTCTTAAGAACCATCCACACTTTCTCCAAATCCACATGTCCTCTGCAGGGTTGCGGTGGTATGTATGAATGTGTAAAAAATGCTGTTTCTTTTTAATTATTCTTAACACACAATGCAAATTCATCTTTATTAATTTCTGACATGTTCCTAATTTTAATTTCAGAACACAGTGATCAATCAATAATGATCAATGAGATATTGGACTTCCAATAGCTTGACTTATTCAGCATGAACACCCATCAATAGGACAGAAAACACTGACTTACTGACAGACTTTACCATAAAAATAAAAAAACTCACCGGGGCGATTAAACGACCCCTGACTTACAGAAGAGAACCAGTTGAGTGACTCCCAAAGGAAGTGCCACAACATTACACGTTGACGTCATCACTGACTGCCACGAGGTGCAACCGCAGCACAGCTTTTTGGGCAAGTCATCCGCCGAAATGACACGTAGCTCAGCATTGACAGAAGTGTGCTGCTGCTCCACTGACAAAATATTTCACCGGCTTCTTATTTACTGTACATGCATTACAAAACGAGCAATCTAGAACGTGTACTGTTTTGTGTGTGGATTTTAAATCGGGTCCACTGACTAATATATTCACTTATGTACACGCTTTAAGTATTATGGTATTATTTATTTAATTTATATAACTATTTTATTTATATACTATTTATCTCAATGCCCTACCTACGTTAATCTTTATAACGCATTTAAACACGTTAATGTTGTCAATACCCAAATCTCAGCTGCAGAGTTACCACAGCTGAGCAGGTCGCACCTTCTGACATCCGTTAATGGATGATGAATAAAAAGTTAACCCTTTGTGAAAAAATATAAAACAGTTTTTGCGTCTAAAGATAATTTAGACTATTCATTTAAAATGTCGTGTACTGAACAAAAAAACTATTAAAATATATCTGATATTAAAAAGGGGTTTCAAATATTGTGAGCAAAACTTTTTTGTTTCGTTTATTATGGCATTGTTCCAATTTTTGTTTAATTGTGCTTTTTTATTTATTTTTGTGTTCTATTAGGCTGATGTTGTGCTTTAAATGTCCCATGTAGACGTTTTAAATATAATATGTTTTATTATATTCTTTTCCACATCCGCATTTCTCACACCTTGAAGTTCTGCACATCATTCAATGTAACCTTCCGCCTGCGGTAGAATTGCTGAGGCTAGTACCGCCGCCATTTTGAATGTCTGGTCCGTTCCTGCTTCCGTCGATTGAGAAGATTGCACTTGTTTTCTGGTATCATAACGGCTGGTGAGTGGGACCTTATTATAACCATATACATAAAAACCTTGTTCGCGAGTAGTGGGCTCAGGACTGTCAAGCGGTTGTGTTTTGTGAGGTTGACTTTAGGCTGCATAGGAAGTGGATCGCAGGGGCTTGCGCGTGCACCGGGACGCTGTCACACAGTCGAACGCTAACGGGCGCCGCTCGCACTATCAAACTATTCCTCACACTGTATTTCCACGGACGATATGACGCTTCTCGATGTGTCAAACGTGAAATGCCAGTTATATGGTCCTTTCTGAACGTATAGGTTGGTATAACGTAAGGTCTGAGCTGTGTATGTTTTCCCGTTTAATCCTCCCTCAGATCGACGCTCCGTTTGAGGCCTGACTAGATTTCAGTCATTTAGCAAGAGGTACACGCAGCACTACCTTCACCGACATTACTGAGGGCTACGTAATGTAATTAATACTAGTTTAAGAACTTAATAACGAGATTAAAACATTGAAACGTCTCAATTTCACCAAAGTCTGATCAAGTTAGCTTCGCATCACTGTTTATCCTTTAGCCTAGCCTATCAGATATGGGATGTTATAGTGTAAGGGATGGGTCTATATGCATATAAACTGAATTGGTCTATCTTAATGTTACAGATAAGCAGTCACGGTATTAAATAGACAAATGTAGTACTTAAGAGTCAAGAATGTGAGGTGTGTGTCACTTGCTGTGAGTTGAGGCTTGTTTAGTCGCGTGATGTTTTCAATGGGAAATGATAAATCATTCTGATTCTAGTAACGTTTCTTCTTTTAAGTTTATACTATCTTCAGCATCGTCTGTTTGTGATATCTTAACAGATGTTTGAGTTGTGATGGAAATACGAATGCCGTGTTGATATCGGTCCCTAGTGATCCTGGAGTAAGGTTACAGAAATAAAGGAAGTGACTGTCGGCTAGCCTTTACCTTTAAAGTCGGTCCTCCCGACCTCTGCTGCAGTTTGCATGACTGCTGGATTACATTTGCATTCTCACTCCACAAGTCAGTTTTTATGTTTTGTTGGAAATATATGTTTCCTTGTAGCTATATATTCTACATTTGCAAGCTAACTAAACTACCTTGTAACTATACATTGATTATGTTTAGTTTGGCTCTATTTACTTCATCACCTCCTTGCGGGGTTTGTGTCATTCTTTTGCTATATTTTTGGTTGCTAGGAGCAGCTTCCATGTGACCAACAAAGGCTCTCTGGAGGCAGGTGTAAGATAAAACCCATCTGAGTGTATATTCGAAGATATTATCATATTTTGCCTTGTTCTTAAATTCTGCTCAGTCAGGTTCACACATCAAAGTATTGTACAAAATTGTAAAGGTAGTGCAACACTAATGTTGGAAAACATACCCATGCATGTGACCCAGTTTGTGAAAATCCAGCTAAAGTATTTTTTTGTGATTTTAAATAAAATCATCCTACATAACATTCTGTAAAATATACCCTTGATATAGTATTAACCCTAAGTAAGGGCATGTCAAGATTTGATATCAATAATTGAAAGGCAATTTTTATGCTCCTAATCTCGTAATTAGATTAAGACTTTTCCAAATTATGACATATTGTAACTGCTTCTGTGCTACAGTCATTTATGTGACTTCTATTAGGTTTTTATTTCTAGGTTATTCATTTAGCTAAAAAATCTTTCAAGTCAGTTGTAACTGTAAGTCATAATCAGAATATATCCCCCTGTGCAGCAGACCTCTTTACATTCCCTGTTCCCTGAGCCTTCCCAATTTTGCAGTTATAGATTTTGGCAAGGGACCCACCATTGGCTACACGGTGTAACAATGCTCTTATTATCCTGAGGGTTAGACATAAGGTCATGAATAGTTTCTCAAAGGTCCGTTTTACAAAGCCCAGATGCCCTTGATGTGTTGAACCACCCCATCCAGGGTCACCTTAATCCTTCTGTTATACTCAGCCTGTCCTTCAAGCAGTAGTTTTGAAGTAGCAGTGCGTTTGGGTTTTGGGGATTGCTCATTCATTTTGTGTTTCAGATATAGCATGAGATGAGACTGTGTGCTTGGAAATGCAATCCTGCCTAGTGTAATTGAATGAAATCCATAGTTCCTCTTTATGTCAGGTTGATCATAACATCTTCCATGATTTGTTGGCTCTGTGTGTGAAGTCATGCTGTTTGGCAGTTATGGCCATGCTTTTTTAATGTATGGAAAGGCGAGTTCCTCATTCATTCAAGTTTAAAGGCTTTGTCATTACTGATGTCACAAGAGTGAATGCTGAATCACTAGCTGTCATGATAAGGTTGTGGATCTACTTTAGAGTTTTAGCATACACAGCCATGATTCGTCATAATTGTATAGTAGCTTGTTTGAAGAGTGAAACATACCTTGTTTCCTTAGGAACTCAGTCTGCTTTTCTTTTTTGAAAGTGGGAAGAGTGGCTAAGTGGAAAGACGTGTAATGGGAATATAAGACACCTTTTTTGAGCCATCTAACCCAACATTATATCCAAGTGTAACTTTAATCTTCCCTGTGCTTTGGATTTTCATTTGGTGTTTGCGAGATAAGAGATGCAAACAAAAGCATTGGCAAGCTATGCAAAATAGTTATGGGTTCAGAGAGGGACTTTGAATTTGCTGCCAATTTTTCTGATGTCTATCCATCATACTTCTTGCTTTAATCCTCTGCGTTGTTTCCCAGAAATTATAATTTACTAGGGCTGTGCAATATTGAAGGAAATGCGATATTCGTTAGTATGTTAAATCGTGTGGTGTGTGATACAACATTTCTTTTTCTAAAACCAATTTAAATTGTATTAAAATAAATATATATACCATGTTTTACAGTTACATAAAACAAATCAGACATTTTAACAATGTAAACAAACCAACAAATATAAAACATTTGCACATGCACACATATCCAAACTAATATCCACGTGCCAGTATTATCTGCGTTTAGGGCTGCACAATTCTTGCTAAAATGTGAATCACAATTTTTCTACATGAGAAATGAGATCATGATTCTTTCACATGATGATTCTCTTTTTTTTTTCAACAAAATCATTTATTGCACAAAAATGTGCTACACAGGACTTTCAGTTATAATAAAGTGTCTTAAAAGTTTCTCTTTCTTATTTTAGACCCCTTAAGATGAGTAACTTAAAATTTGTTAGCTGTTAAACATAAACAATAGAATGTTGATGTTAATAAATAAAATAATTAAATAGCATCTGTGCTTTTTTACACTTAAACTGGCCAACCTTAAAACTTAAAAACCAGAAACCTTTAAAACACTAAACGATCAAGATTTTGATGCTTCAGGGAGGAAAGTAGTCATGTAACAATGTTCCCCCGTGCTAAAAACCCTTTCTAATTGTGACCTTAATACAAAGGCTGCTTCTCAACCCGAAGGCTGCAGCTTCCGCAGGTCGCATTTCTAAGCTGCTTTAGTCATCCAGACTGTCTTAATTTCAGAATATCAGCAAATATAAAGTTGACTATTTTTCTTAACTTACCTTAAATAAACCAGGCTTGATGAGGTATTCAGCCTGCATATGCAACGTCCGGAGGCTGCTCGGGTCTGATTGGTGAATGAATAGGGTTTTATTTTAAACTGTGTGAGTGTGAACAAGTTTGAATGATATAGCACAGTGGTTCTCAAACTGGGGGCCCGCGAGATGGTGACAGGGGGGCCCAAGTTTTATGACATTCTTTAAAATACATTAATTTATCATGAATTCTGTGTAATTAAACCAAAAATAAGCCTACTAACTAACAACACTACTTTGTATAATTTCATATGTTTTGTTTAATTAAAATGTAAAATTTTAGAACTTTTTTGTCCTAAATTTTCTCTGGGGGGCCGTGAAGGAATGCACCGTACACCACTGATAAAGCATCTTGGATTGTTGTAACGTAAATATGTGAACACGTGAATGCAGCATCTGACTACAGGGAAATATTGTATATGCAAGCGAATCGCCGTCATTTAGAAAGCAGATCGTATTTATGAATCAGGATTGTGATTCTTTTTTCGGTTAATTATGCAGCCCTATCCGCATCAACCTAAAACTTTGACTAGGTTTTGAAGTATTCCCCAAATTATCTTAATCCAGCATTTCTACGATTCAGGTAATTATATTTTCAAGGATGAAAGATGCAGTCTCATCAGATTTCGCGACAACGTGCAATCACAGCGGCCGCGATGATGTCTTGACGTCTCATTTATTATAGCGCAAGCCAGATGTGCTTGTGTTTGCTCCACCAGTACAGCGGATGCTTTCGCCAAGAAGTTAGACAAGAACCTTGAAGTTGTTTTGGTACCAAAAAGAGGATTTTATTCTTGATCTTATCCCTTGCGAAAGGGTTTTTAGCACAGGGGGAAACATTGACTGCGTCCAAATAACCACACTTGCTGTCTTTGTACTTGACCACTTGACTACTTACATGAAGCCTTACGATTGGTTGCTGCCAAACCGCGTCATATCTCATTACAATAAAGTAAATGTCAATCCATGTGGCAGCAATTTGCACCAAAAAGTATTTGTGTTTTTATTTAAGCTACTTAAAATGTATATTTTTAAGTTTTCTTTAAATAAAATGAATACATATTCACTCTAAAAATTAACATTAACTGAGTTTAAAGATTATCTACACTTACCTCAAACTTTTAGAAGCAAAATTCTCTGCACCTGTAAAAACTAATGTTGATTTAATGTTCAGGGGTTGTAAGTCTTTAAAATAAAAAAGTTATTGAGAATCGTAAGAGAATCATGATCTTTATTTTAAGCAAAAGAACCGTGATTCTCATTTTATACAGAATCGTGCAGCTCTACAATTTATTGCACAGCCCTTTTCTTCACCCGTAGCAGCATGTAACCAATCTTTCAATGTATGAATATAATAGTTCGTTTTTTCTTTTTAAAGCTTGTCTTCCAGAAAAGGTTATGTTATGGTATCTCTGCAACATCATGAAATTTGGATGATAACGGTCCCACATTCAAAAAATAAGTTTATCACTTGTACTATACACTGTTTATAGAACAGTTCTGCTAGTTAGCTTTGTATTACCAGTGTGGGCCCTTGACATTTTGGCTGTCAAAGAGATCTGTATGTGTAACTCTTTTGTATGAACTGTGTGCACTGGACCTTTCATGCACAATTTAATCTAAAGTATCTCTTTTAATATAATGGATGGCCAAAGTCTCTTTCTCGACTGACCATTAAGAAGATATCTCATTTACTTGATTTTTGTTCTTGATTGTTTTTTAGACACTGGAAATTTTTGGAAAGATGACAAAAATGTAGTAGGCTATATTATTTCTGTGCACTTGAAATTGATAGTGGCTGAAAGAATGTGTACACAGAGGCTGCTGTAGCCAATGACCAAGCAATCAGCCGACTCAGTGCAAACAACAAATGTAAAGGTGTTCAACAAAGAACATGAAAACTAGCTTGTCTGCAGCTGTGGCTGCTAATTGCCCTTAGGTCTTGTGTCATCCGCATGCATTTTGCTATTGCTAATATAGTGGCGAGTAAGCCGAAGAGGCACTTAGAAATGAAGCAGCCCTTCCTCAAAGAAAGAACACTTGGCTTTCATCAAACTGGCACAAGGCCAAATTCAGCGAGAGCGGGTACACATGCTGAACTGTGAAGGTATCTGACACAAGACAAAAGACTAGTTACTTATTAGTGGAGTCGACTGAAACTAAAAACACTGCTTAGCTTGGTAATGACTTTGTATATTAGTTTTAAAGTGCTTATGTGTACACTTGACACATTATAAAACAGACCCCTCTAACCCCACCGTAACATTTGTTGTTTTGCAGAGAGATGCTTTGTGAAACAAATAATTACTGTAGTTTCTCTCTGGCTTGAGCAGCTTAATTAGGTGCAGCATGCTAACAGATTAAAGGCTGGGTTCCTCTGTGATGTGGAGCTAAAATGAAGCTCGTCTCTGCATGGAGAAAGGGAGGAATTAACTTTGTGTTGCAGTTTGTCATTATTTATGTACCCTCATGTTGCTCTGAACCTGTATAAGTTTCTTTATTCTGTTGAACTCAAAACGAAGGTAAATGATGGTAAGCACACAGTTGATGGTACCCATTGACTTCCATAGCATTTGTTTTTCTTACTATGGAAGTCAATGGGTACTCTCAACTGCTTTCCATCAATGTTAGGGTGAGTACATTATGAAGAATTTTCATTTTTGGATGAACTATCCCTTTCATTAAGCTTTTTATGGTGGTGCTGATTATTGTACAACTTTCATTCAATTGCCAGTTGGCATTCTTCAGTCCTTTGAGAGAAGTTTTTGAGGCTCTGGTCTTTAAACCTTTCTGCGGTATCCCTTATCCCAACACTTGCTAATAGATCATCATTAACCATGTTCATCTCTAATATAAAGAGTAATTTAGCTTAAAATTTAAATTAGTTTACTTGCTCTCATGTTGTTCCAAGCCTCTATTCTTTCTTTCTTGGAATACAGCAAATAAATGTCCTGGTTACTCTTTCGCATAATTAAAGTGGACAGGGTTGGTCACTCTTATAAATAAGCACCAGATGACTTCCTATATCCCATTGAAGTCTTTTGAAATCATGCATTAGCTTTGTGTAAAATTTAATACACTAGTAATCTTGCATTCCAAAGAGCTTTGAATCATTGGATCAGTGGCTGTGTCTGAAATAACCCCATATACCCTTGTTCAGTAGTTAACTAATAGACTTTACTTGAATGAATGAATGAAAATAAGTTGGTGAATTCGAACACTTGAACTCGACGGAAGCACAGCAGCATTGGCACCATCTTCCACCGAAAGCGAGAATTAACTTTGCGCGAGCCTCAGTAGACGAGTAGTGGCTAGATGTGAGTGTACATAGGTTGGACACTCTCATTATTGGGGTGCATTGTGGGGTTATATGAGTGCACTTAATAATGTCCATTATGATTTCGGAAACCACTAAAAACTGGATGTTCCATCAATTTGTGCACTATTTAAGGGTAGGCAATTTATGGAGTACTGAATCTGATTCAAATCTACATTTTGATCCACTCCTTTTAAAATAGCATTCAGTGTTTTCTGAAGACGTGTGTATCTATTGCAGGGCTCAAGGCAAAGATTTTTTTATACTGGCCCAGTTGGGCCAGTGGTTCAGCTTTTCACTTGCCCTGCCAAATTTTTTACTGGCCCCAATAAAAAAAATCAGTGTCTGTCTCACATTTAAAAAATAATAATTCAAAAGTCAAATATAATTGTATACAACAGACATGTTCCAACAAAATAAAGGCTCCCAACTTTTCTGCTACACTGTGAATTGACAGCACATTGTGCAAAATATTGCATTGTTTCTTTCATCATGTTTTATCTGCTTCCAAGATGTTAAATAATATATATTGATGAAAATATATTTTAGTGACTGAGGGTGAAGCACTGGCCCAATCAGGCAAGCAACAATACTTTTTACTGGCCCGAACGTCTCTCACGCTTGCCCCAGGCCACCGTGCGTTCATTTATGTTGAGCCCTGTATTGTATATAATTCTAAAAAAAGTCATATGAATCATTTTTATGGTGTTTTTTTATCTCTTTGATTTAAATGATTTGTCTGTCACGATGCTGTCTCCTCACCGTCACTCCTGCTGCAAATTCCATGCACAATCTAGTGAGGAATTTGATAAATTACCATTCTTTCTTTCAGCATTCGTGTTTCAATCCATCACAACTAATATCCATTTAAATGTCAGTGTTTATGCGCTGAAGATGCTGGTGTAGTATCACTTGCGAAACGGTTTTTAAGGGCCGTTCACATTTCAACGATAACTATATATTAGCTTCCACTAGGCATGGGCCGGTATAAGATTCTGGCGGTATGATAACCTTTAGCAAAAATACCACGGTTTCACGGTGTTGCGGTATTGCCATTGCAACACTAAAATGTGTTATTTTCAAATGCCAGGTACAATAAAGCCTTTAAATTATAATATGCTTTCAAAACATATATAATATTTTCGTAATATATATTAAATGTAAACATCAAATCAATCACATGACTTCATGATTTAATGAATTTTGTATAAACACAGCTCATACCTTGGAGACGGTATCACAGAACATTTTAGTGGTTTTGAAACCTTGACTGATTTAAACCTCGGTATACCTTGAAACCGGTAATCGGCCCATGCCTAGCGTCCACACCATCGGACGACAACTTTATGCTAATTTGCTCGCGCAAATCACTTTCCTTAAATGGAATTAACTAATCATATGTCATTAAATGTGTACATATTCTTTTTGCCTTTACACCTCCGGTGTAACCAGCACAAATACAGTGAATCTAGTATTGTGTAATCTATTTTTGGCATGGTCAGTATAGTAGAAAAAAATCATTATGTAGTCAATTTCACAGCAACTGCATCAGCACTAGGGCTGGGGGAAAAATCGATTTTTCGATTAATCGGTTTTTAAAACGTGGTCGATTAAAAATCGATTCCTAAAGAGCAGAATCTTTTTTTTTTCATATTTATTTCCGCAAACATTGAACGGAGGAATGGAAGCATTTTAGATTTCGCAAGCAAGACGTGTTGTGGCTTTTAATTTCTTTTTATTAATTACCCACTTGTAAACTGCTGTTCACTGTTCTTTTTTATTAATATAGTATGTGTATTAAATCTATATTCATTAAGTTGAATCGAGAATTGAGTATAAAAACCTACCAGAGAACCGGAATCGAAAATTTAATCGAGAATCGGAATAGAATCGATTTGATAGCTTGTGAATCGAAATCGAATCGATCTGGAACATCTGAATCGATACCCAGCCCTAATCAGCACTGGATACCTGAGGTCATTTAATGTTTTGGACCTCAACAGTGAGCTTCTCCGCCATGTCATCTGTCTTTTCAAATGCGCGTGCACTTGAAGTTCAAATAGATTTGATTGGCTGTCAATGGTTTATCGTTCATCAGTTGGAAAAAAGCGCTCAGAAAGTGATTCCAATGATATTTTGTTCATTGTATCTTAATTGTTATAGTTGTGGTGTGAACTGCGCTATTTTCTTTAATGTAAGATGATTTTTAAAACTTTTTTTATAGTTATCATTATAATATGAACAACCTTTTAGTCTAACCATAGTTTATGTCCTATCTTTTTCTCTCTTTGGAGTCAGACTGGATATATTCAAGTTTTCCCTTTAGTGTTTTTTGTTTAATAAATGTTTATTGGTCTACTTTTGTGTCCAGATGTCAATCATACAGTGTTCCACATTCATAAATGTCAGCTTTTGACCGACAAAGATGTTGCTTAACAAAATTATGTTGCATTGTTTTCTTTTGAAAAACAAAGTCATGTATTTTAATAGTGCATTTTCTCTTACTACTTATTCAAATATTTCTCTATATTAGTGTTGGATTCACATTCAATGATGTTGACATAAGAGTGTAAATAGACAGCCATGTAATCTTACCACTTTGTGTGCTTGCGTTTAATTTTTAATTAGCCTAGGGTGCATTGAAACCTTAGTGCTCTTTTCTATCGAAGGAGTGGAATTTCACAGGTGGTTCCACCTGCTAGTTTCACATTTGCTGATGGTGCACATTGGCTGATGATGTATATTTTTTGCTGTCTAAATTTTTTGCTAGTTATCCCCCTGGATGAGATTGTTGCACATGCTAGTCTGTTATAAGATGCTCAGCATCCTTTTGGGATTATTAGAGCTCTGCGGGATGATAGATCAAGGGAGCGCTCTGGGTTGTTGTGCTTGAAATTCATCTTGCAATACAGAAGTGATTTGTCTAATTTGGATCATTACCATAGCACTGGTTCATTTCGATTTGTCAGCTCGAGTTGCTTTCGTTGCCTATATCCATCAAAGCTAATACATAGACAGAAACAGAAAAAGGATTAGTATGACATGTCTAGAATATTGTTTTTGCTAGCTATTTATTATCTTTTACTAGGCCCAATAATGAAATAAGTATAGAAATGAATGTATTTCATTGAATAATAAAAAAGATTCAAAAATCCAGCATAAACTCAAGATTTTGTGCCCTGTTTTGTTTAATTGCTTTGTGCTTTGGCTAATGCGGATATAAAATAAATCTTCATTTATCTTTGTAGCACATAGTCATTAGCACTACCGTGACACTACACTGGCTGACATCGTGCTTTTAATTTCAGAGGATGCCAGCTCCGATCAGACTGCGGGAGCTGATCCGGACAATCCGGACGGCTCGAACCCAGGCAGAGGAGCGTGAGATGATCCAGAAAGAGTGTGCTGCCATTAGGTCATCCTTTAGAGAAGAGGACAACACATATCGCTGTAGAAATGTGGCCAAGCTGCTTTATATGCACATGCTGGGGTACCCAGCACATTTTGGACAGGTGAGTTATAAAGCACTATATCAAAAACCATTAGCTTCATGTTGGAATCTGTTAATGGGCTGCCAGCCTGAGAGTTTTGTGGGTGTTGATGGGCAAAATGTAATTTTTCAGCTGGAGTGCCTGAAACTGATTGCATCACAGAAGTTCACAGACAAGCGGATAGGATACCTGGGAGCCATGCTGCTCTTGGATGAAAGGCAGGACGTCCATCTATTAATGACGAACTGCATCAAGAAGTAAGTAAGATGAGGATCTCATCTGGTCACGACACTTTACATTAAACACAAGTATCTCTTTGTGAATGGTTGAGATTAATACAACAGCTGACTGTGGAAGATGTGAAGTGCAGGGTGACTGTAAGCGGCTTCCTGATTTGAGAATTGATGGCATTCCTAAAAAAAAAATCTTTAAGCAATATTAAAAAAGTATTTACATGGTGAATAGAACAATTCACAAGGTTTGTAAATGAATTTGTCTCATGCAATAACACACCACAGTAAACCCACCACAAGTGAATTGGATTTAATGTAGTTTCAAACCTATGACAGATTATTCTGTGCTGAAATTTTGTTGCACCCATTTCTAATTATATGGTTAGCTGCATTTTATAACTAGCATTTCACATTTATTGTTGCCCTGCTGTCCACGCTTCTATCAGAACAGATCTGCAAGCTATTTTTGGTTTGCAACTTGCAACCCACCCGTTGAGAATTGCCGTCTTTAATATTTTTTGTGCTCCCTCTGTTTCCTGTACATCTAATGCTTTGTCTGGGTGTATTGCAGTGATCTAAACCACAGCACACAGTATGTGCAGGGACTAGCCTTGTGCACCCTCGGCTGCATGGGCTCAGCTGAAATGTGTCGTGACTTGGCCGGAGAAGTAGAGAAGCTCCTCAAAGCATCAAACTCCTATCTGAGAAAAAAGGTATTTTACTTCTTCTCGGCTAATGCTGGATTTATACGTCTGCGTAGGACCTACGCCATTGGCTATGCGGCTGTTTGCATTATACTTCTGCTTTGTTGTTTGCATCGACGTGCATTACATATGCAGATCGCTAGTAGGTGCCATGGGCATGTTGCAGATTGTGTACGTTGTTTAGACGCATCAGTAGTGATGGAGGTACATTTTGTTAAATATATCGCCCCTCAATTTGGTCCATCATTGATTTTATCGTTGTAAGTAGAAATGCAACAACTTTTTGACCTGAGGGTGTGGGGTTAGCAGACCAATCACAGCACTTGCGGTCCGCATAGCATTGACATGTTGTTAAATTTTTTTAGAGGTGCACGTCAGACTATGCCGAAGGCTACTACATAGGGTTTGCATCCCTGCACAGACTATGCCATACAATTGACGCAGAAGTATAAATCGCACTTAAGTGTATGGATTGTGTCTAGTTGAACGTGGAGCTCTGAAGGTGTGAATAGTTTTGACACAAGTTTTCCCCCTCAGGCAGCGTTGTGTGCTGTCCACGTCATCCGTAAGGTCCCAGAGCTGATGGAAATGTTTCTGCCGGCAACAAAAAACCTGCTGAGCGAGAAAAATCATGGTGAGGGTTCTGCCTTTTTACCTTTTCCATTAATGGCATGTATCTGTTTGTCATTTGAAGAATGTTTGTAAGATACCTCACAACCACATTCCTGTATATTATTGTATATTTTCTGGTTTAAATCTTTTACATTGAGTGGTAACAGCAGTATATTAATTTGATTTTCTTTGCATGAAAACACTTGTTTAGTTGCTTATTGGTAACAAAGTGACGTTAGTTATTTTCTCTTGTTTTATGCAGGCGTTCTCCACACATCCGTCGTTCTGCTCACTGAAATGTGTGAGCGAAGCCCTGACATGCTCTCTCACTTCAGGAAGGTATGCAGCAACCTTCACTTTTAAAAGTCATGTGAAACCATGTACCACATTAAACACCGAGACAAAAACTTTCTTATCGTTGAATTAATAGTGTCATTGAAGGAAGGTTTAATTAATATCTTCTGTAATGACAGTACTAGAGGTTGGTGGTATGACCAATAATCTGTTTTTGTATTTGTAGCGTCATTTCTAGGGGTAGCACGGTTCACAAACCCCACGGTTCTATACGTATCACGGTTTTAGCATCACAGTTTTCGGTTCTGTACGGTTCTTGATGTTTTTTCTTTTATTGGTTAACTCTCCAGAAATTTACTTCAGCATATGATGTTTAGATTTTAGAACTTTTTAGAAATTTTAGAATTGCGCTGTGGAGCCAGATAACAGTATTGAAGGCTACAGGTAACATACGGGCACGAGTCTACATTGCGCATTTGTCAAACCGTGCGACACACATACACGCTTCGAACCGAGACAAGCGAACCAAATGGTTCGGATGTTTCTTCATGTGGGTGATTCTCACGAAAACTTGGTTTTAAAAATGTCAAGCATGAAAATGTAAAAATTGCTTACATTTACTTTTTTTCCCACCAGACATTGAAAAACAAAGTCTGGAGTAAATGGGAACATTAATTTAAACACTTTTACTTATCATTTAACACTTTTTGTAACATAATTTAAAAAATTAGTCCTAAAAAATCTCATTACTGCAACAGTCAGAAAACATCAACACTGACATATTTTCAAAATGACATGACAAACCTGAAAGAACATAATTTGGAGATTCTGCACATGCATTTAAAATCAAAGTATTATGCTTCTATTAATTAAATTAACATTTAATAAGCATCTGTTGCGGTAATGATAATCAAAATGTCGTGTAAGCATTCTGACAAGACAATATTTCAAATTAACTGTAAAAAAATGATCTTACCTGGTAGCCATCTTGAAGTAACTGGTCCCTGTGCTTGGTCACTCAAAATCAAACTTTATTAAAATTCTGTACGTGTGCTTAAACTGTTCTCAAAAAGTGTTGCGGAGGATGAGAACATCAGGCATGGACACATCATTTTCCAAATTTTTCTTACTGAATATTCATGTATAATAATAATTAAGTATTTTTTCTGTCATCTAAAGTAGTCTAGCAGAACATCCATTTATTTTTTTTCAAAATATTTTTGTGTTAATTTGGTAAAATTACAACATAACGCATGTTCAAACACAGCCGGACCCATTGCGGTAATGAGAATTTCAGCAGAAAATGAGATAAAATTGACAAATTATAAATTCTTATGTTGAAATCACACATTGTGCAAGGTAGAACACAGTATTGTGTTAATTCTGATGCTTTTTAATATTACTATATTACACATTTTATAGCTAAAATCATTAGTGCCGTGGTTTCAATGGTTTCGTGAGAATCACCCATGTACTGTGCCACCCCTAGTCATTTCACAGTAACGATATATACCACAATATGGTATGTCTATATATAATGTATACGGTTTATGTATACATTATATATAATCCCATGTCCACACTGCAGATGTCGCACCACTTTTAATAATAACGTCGTCTTGCTTGGGATACATTTATAGTTTCTCTTGATCTGTGTGTTTTATGTGCATTGTCTCACTTGGTTTAACATACAAAAGCACTGTGTGTGAAATAACCACACACATATAAAAATATAAAATATACATGTTTTAAAAAGATTGCAGCATTTCAAATTTTGTCTTCATTGACATTCAGAGTTGTGGGAGAATCGTGATCTTCTTTTAAAAACTAAAAGATTGTGTTTGTAATTTTTTTTTGGAATCGTGCAACCCTACTCTATACAAGAAATAAAAAAATCTGTTACGCTTGACATTTTATTCTGTTTTTAAGCAATGTACGTCATACCGCCCACCCCTAGTCCTTACTGAAATGATGCAGGTGTGTTTATCTCACTGGGAGATGGCAAATAAGTTCTTCACTCTTTATATCTGCTTCTACTCCAGCACGTCCACCTCATGCTCATAACCGTAGCATTATGTTAAGCTCTTCTCTTAAATTGACTCTTTTATCCAATTCCCCCCTAACATCTACTTCATATTTTTTCTGTCATTTGTCTTTGTTACAATTCCTGCATTGTGTTAGAATGAAAAGGTAAGAGGACATTCTGGTTTCATAGCTGGTGCATGCTCTTAAAGAAACACGTCTCATCACCATGGTCACTGTAGATAGTTAATCTTTTGTACTGATTATTTTGAAATTGTCGTCATTCAGGTTTTTTTCTTGCATACAGAATTTCCTAGACCTCATATACATTTTCACTTGTCCTGCGTGTACCTTTTAGATTAATTTTGATGTTTCACTTTCACATGGTCACTATTGGGTTGTGTTTTTCCAATATGTACATGATAGTGGGGGTCTGTATGGTGTTTACCAAATTGAGGATCATTGATAAATGTACTTGTGATTGCAATTTTACAAAACAGTGACGTGATATCCATGTCCGAATCAGTCTGATTGTGTGCGAATAAGAATCAAATGAGTATTGGTGAAAAGAAATCTATTGGAAGATGATCAACTCAGGGGTGCATCTGTGTTTTCAAATGTGCTTAAACCTCTTTACTGTGCAAGTACCCCACTGACAGTTTTTTTCCCCACTGGTATTTTTCCAGCTGGTTCCACAACTCGTACGAATCCTAAAGAACCTGATCATGTCAGGCTACTCCCCTGAACATGATGTGTCCGGCATCAGTGACCCTTTCCTGCAGGTAGACACAACTCTTCTCCTGTCAGTTATGCTACATTAAACGCTGCAGGCAATTTCGAGTTTCTCCAGTGTCGTTTGTTTGGTCGGATGCAAGCAATTGATTTTTAGAGTGGTCCTAAATTTTCAATCCATTTGTTTCCCAAATGAGGTGATAGCCTGTTCTTTACATCCTTAAGCAATCTGATGAGCTCCTCTGGGCCACACTGTGTCTCTTGGCATTTTTAAGGTGCGGATATTGAGGCTACTGAGAATTCTGGGAAAGGGTGACGACGATTCAAGCGAAGCTATGAATGACATTCTTGCACAGGTAAGCAGGACAAGCATATCCACTTTAGCATTAGATGTACCTTCCCTGTCAAATAAATGTTTGTGCTGATAAATGTTTATTGAAATAGGTTGCAACAAACACAGAGACGAGTAAAAACGTAGGCAACGCTATCCTGTATGAAACGGTTCTTACTATTATGGACATCAAATCAGAGAGTGGATTAAGGGTGAGTATTGCTCAGCATCATTGGTTGACTTGAGATTGTATGTGGGGTTTTCATAATATCCTCTCTGATGTGTTGTTGTTGTTATGATCTAGGTTTTAGCCATAAACATTCTGGGACGTTTTCTTCTCAACAATGACAAGAACATCAGGTATGTTGTTTTGACTTTGCTAACCCAAGTATGATGTTGAGCAACATGCACAAATGAAGTTGCTGTTCAGTGATGAAGACCTTGAGTGATCCATCGACTGATTGATATAAATGATGATCTCATTGTCTCTGACGACAGCCTTACAGTCGAGTCGACTGAAACACAATAGACTTAATTGTAAAAATAAGAGGGCCTTGATATCATTCCTCTACCCTTTCAGATATGTGGCATTGACATCTCTACTGAAGACGGTTCAGACGGACCACAATGCTGTGCAGAGGCATCGGAGCACTATTGTAGACTGCTTAAAAGACCTTGACGTGTCCATTAAAAGGTAATTTATTACAAAGAAATATCGATTTCCTATGTATCTCGTCATAAATGCTGTTCATTGCGGATTAGTGCTGCTTCCTAAACTGCCGCTGCCCTCGATGTCCTTTCACAGGCGTGCAATGGAGCTGAGCTTTGCCCTGGTCAATGGTAACAACATCCGGGGCATGATGAAAGAGCTTCTATATTTCCTGGACTCCTGCGACCCTGATTTCAAAGCCGACTGCGCCTCGGGGATCTTCCTGGCTGCTGAGAAGTAAGGCGCTAATGTTTATTGCAGTTAGCTTTGTGAGAAATCATGTGAGCGGAAGTTGCTTCAAGGCAGCTAAATGTATAATTGTAAACGTGTGACTAGTTGAAATGTCAAATTTTATGCAGCTTTATGATGTTTTTGTTTGTACAAGAAAGTCTGTGGAGTGAATCATAGCTGTGTGATGATAAAATGAGTGATCCATCGACAGAACCTGAACTGTTGATAACTTTTTATCTGACAGCATCAAAAAGAGTTTTGTTTTGATCAGAGGCTTTCTACTTTTGGGTACCTTGATCATATGTGGAGAATTTGAGTGATTTTGCATGTTGATATAACTGACACTTGTTTGTTGCAGATACGCCCCTTCTAAAAGATGGCACATAGACACCATTATGAGGGTTTTGACAACGGTAAATATCTCACTGACATTTCTTTTTTTCTACATTTTGATTTTAATTTCCTTCTCTGATTTACTAAATTATTAAAACTTCCCGCTGCTACTACAGGGTTCCCACGGTTCCTTGAAAGTTTGTAAATCTAGGGGGGGGGAATTCAAGGCCCTGGGAGGTTTTTGAAAATATACATATATAAATACAGGTCATTGAAAGTGCTTGAATCTATTTTATGTAAGAAGTTTTCTGGAAAAAAAATCCATATTATTCCCTGTATAGTGTAGGATAATATCATAAAATTCTAGACTTTTTAAGCACACATGCTAAACTGTTCACTTTAAATGCTTATATCTTCTAGCCTGGCTCCGCCCTCCTACGTGCTTCCGCTTAATTTTCATTTCGCTTCAGCAGTACGTCTGGGCCTGCTCTGTAGAGTTTCGTTTTCTACTGCAAAAATCTGCAGGTCCAATCAGCGAAAAGAGGGGGGTGGCTAAAAATGATGACGTTGAGGTTGTGCGTCAGTTTGAGTTGTAGTTCAGTAATGGCAGCGGAGAAAGACGTGAGAAAAGCTATTCGGTCCGTTGTTGCAAAACCGCCGAATATACAGAAGTTAAAGCCGGAGCAAGAACCAGGTTTGCTAAGTTTTGTTGGTCTGATTATTCGTACTTGTTGTTTCCGGACGGTTTCGGCGCATGATATACGTCACGACCACACGTTAGCGACTGCGTATGGCAGATCCTGAGTGACTCTGCGCAGATCCAATAGTTTTTAACTTTAACAGAGGACCCTCCTTAACGGAAGTAACGCTTTGCAATGGAGCATGGCCAGACTCTCTGTACAAATGAAATGAATGTACGAGAGTCTGGTTGGACCAGGCTATATATATATTTTTTGCAAATGTTGATTCATACCAAAATGCTTTTTTGCATAGTTGTGTTTTACACATGAAAACGTCTCTGGTTACGTATGTAACTGTTGTTCCCTGAGAAGGGAACGAGACGCTGCGTCTCCCTTGCCATACTTCCTGTGTCCCTGTAACGCCATGTTCGACAATATTTCAGATAGTGATATTCTTCCTGGCTCCTGCATCACCCTGTCTTTGTCGTAAAGCCTCACCATTGGTTCAATTTGATATACACATTCAGACCCACTTGGAGGCATCCCCAAAGTGTCACCGCAATGACGCAGCACGAGTTCCCTCAAAAGGGAACTGTATCTTTAACGGTAACACGATGTAACCTTGCTCTCACTTGAAATGTGTCCCCCCCATTTAGTCCTTAAATTTGACCGTAGACCTGGAAAGTCCTCGAAAAGTCCTTGAATTTGAAGTTAACTAATGTTTGGGAACCTTGATGCTTTGGCCGAGAAGTTAGACAGAAAGAAACAGAAACTAAAGGGAATGAGTGAGTCAGAGCAATGCGCAGGTGTGTCTGACAAGAACCCTGACGTTGTTTTAGTACCAAAAAGAGGATCTTATTCCGGATCTTATCCCTTCCGAAAGGGTTTTTACCACAGGGGAAACATTGGCTGCGTCCAAACAACCACACTTACTGCCTTTGCACTTGACTACTTGCATTACGTTTTTCTGTATTTGGCCCAAGTGTTCTTGTGGGCGTGAAGATTAAGGGTACATGTAGATTAATTCACCTGATGGACATTCATGCCGCCAGCGAGAGCGTCTAACGCTCTGACGCTCGAATCCTCTCAAGCGGGGTTTTCGCCTTCCGATTGGTTGCCGCCAAACATTTTTGCCTTGCGATTGGTTGTCGCCGAACCACGACATAGCTCATTACCATTAAGTAATTTCAATCCATATGGCAGCCAAAACTTATTCGTGTTTTTTAGGCTACTTAAAATTTATATTTTAAATTTTGTCTTTCAATAAAATGAATACATAATCACTCTTCAATTAACACTAACTGAATTTAAAGATTATCTACCCTTCAGAAGCATAATTCTTTGCACCTGTAAAAACTAATGTTAAACTAATGTTCAGGGGTTGTAAGTCTTTAAAATTAACAAAGTTTTTGAGAATTGTGAGAGAATCGTGATCTTCATTTTAAGCAGAAGAATCGTGATTCTCATTTTATACAGAATCGTGCAGCTCTACCTACTAGTATCTCAGTTTTCATAATGATGTTTTGATTTGTGTTATATAGGCAGGGAGTTATGTCCGGGACGACTCTGTACCCAACCTCATTCAGCTCATTACAAACAGCGTAGAGATGCATGCCTACACTGTACAGAGACTTTACAAAGCCCTGCTGGATGACATCTCACAGGTTAGAAGCATCTCAATACTCTATGTGTTTACTTTACAAATGCAAAGTGGTCGGATTGTCTTGCTTTGTTTCAAACCTGTATGACCATCTCTTAATTCTTCTTTTTAAAGCAACCTCTAGTCCAGGTGGCATCTTGGTGCATAGGGGAATATGGAGACCTACTGGTCTCAGGCCAGTGCGAAGAGGAGGAGCCTATTCAGGTAAATGCCCCCTGTAGGTCACGCATAGACAGAATAGAAAAGATTGTATAAATGCACTTTGCTAATTTCTTTCCTCTTTACAGGTGTCAGAAGATGAGGTCCTTGATGTTTTGGAAGGTCTTCTTGTCTCTAACTTGTCCACCCCTGTAACGAGAGGTTATTCTCTTACTGCTATCATGAAGCTTTCCACCCGTTTCAGCAGCGTGAAGTAAGCATACACGTTTTCACTCATATTTGAGTAAAGACTACTTTTTTATGAAATTATTTTATCCCCACTGCTCTAAATGTCCATTTTTGTATTTGTAATTTGCAGTCGAATCAAAAAAGTGGTTTCAATATACGGTAGCAGCATAGACGTGGAGCTGCAGCAGAGAGCTGTGGAATACAATGCACTTTTCAAAAAATACGATCACATGAGGTAAGTGTAGCCCATAACTTCACTCCCAGTTTATCTTTTACCTTTATGGTCTCTTACGTTCTTTTCTTTCCATGAAGACCCGCGTTACTAGAGCGAATGCCTATCATGGAAAAATCTGCCACTAACGGCCCAACAGAGATCGTGCAGACCAATGGGGAAACAGACTCATCCATAATAGACACAAAACATCCGCCCAACATCACTCAGCCAGCCAATCAGGTGAGACTGCTAGAGTATAAAGTGGTGATAGATTTGCTAGTGTATGGTTGAGTGGGTAAGGAAGGAGGATACTTGGCTGCTGTAAAGCAGTTATGCTAATGTTTCGTTTATGTTTACTTTCTCGCAGGCAAATGATTTATTAGTCCTACTCGGAGGTAATGATGTGGTACCTGTTATCCCGACTACTGTTCCCACAAAACCTGCGTCAGCTGGAGGGGAATTGCTGGACCTGCTGGGAGATCTCTCTCTGTCAGGTCAGCCTACACACTTCCCTAAATCTCTTCAGTTCTTTACTGAATTCACACCCATTTAGTTTTTCATCCCGTAAAGCTAGTGTCATCCTGCTTTTCCTCGTGTACCATGAATGGGATCCTATGCGCTGCCATCATAAATGGGTTTCTATCATAATTGTCTCTCCTTCAATTTATTTCAAACCCTCATTATTACTTTTCTGTGAAACACAAAAGAGATGATGGGTAGAATATTCAGACGCTAAATGTCTGTGGCACGTATTACTATGTAGAAAATACATTTACGTTTGATACATTTTCTTTGTAAAAATACAGGTAATGGCTTAAATTGCGAAGCTATAATATCATGTCATCAACTATGTATATAAAAGAGCACACGTTGAAAGGAGCAAATGTTGAAATGATATTTTTATTTGAATGTTGTCCCTATTCACTGTATTTGTATGGATGAAAAGTATTAATGTTTTTTATACTTCGTATTCACTGGAAATGTGCAATACATGGATTTTAGATGATATGAAGTTGTGTAATTATCAGTTAATCGACCCTTTAAATCCTCCCTGCAAAATTCTTTTCCCTCACTCCATAGGCGGTCCAACCCCTACCCCTGCTCCTTCTGTGCCCATGTCTCAGCCCCCTTTCCTTTTGGATGGTCTCAACTCGCAGCCCCTCTTCAATGACATAACAGCGGGTGAGCTCATGCGTTTCATCAGAATGGTTCCTGCCTCAGAAACTCAAAAAAATGGGACAGGGCCGTTATTATGTTTTTTTTCTCTTCCGCAGGCATTCCACCAATGACAGCATACAACAAAAATGGCCTGAAAATAGAGTTCACATTTGAGAGGTCCAACCCCAATCCCAATATTGCAGTTATCACCATCCATGCCACCAACTCCACTGAGGCTGAGATGACGGACTTTGTGTTCCAGGCTGCAGTACCAAAGGTTTCTTCAGTTTTTCTCTTTACTGTTTGATCATCTAAAACGCAGCCTGTTTTTCCAATTTCAGCACAGGTAACAATCAAAAAGACTTTGACAATAGACAAGGTTCTAGATTTTTTTTCCTTAAAGATTTTAATACATGCACCGGAATTAAGGAATCAGAATGTTGGGTTAATTTAGTTAATGCGTTAACATGATACAAACAAATATGACGAAATCTAATTTAAATGCATTTTTCCAGACATTCCAGCTGCAGCTTCTTTCCCCCAGCAGTAATGTAGTTCCAGCACTCAACCAGGGAAGTGTCACACAAGTCATCCGGGTTCTTAACCCACAGAAGGTAAGACATCACTCTGCTTCATGTTGCAGTAGATCTTTAATGAAAGGACCTCTGACAAGTCTAACCGTTTCACCTATTAAAGGCCATGTTTAAATCAAGGATGCACCGATGCCACTTTTTTTTCCATTTCCGATACCAGTATTCTGAGTATCTGCCAATCCAATACTACTGTAATTTTCTTGAGCGATTTTAAAGGTGACATAGAATGATTGAATGGGGTATTTATCCTTGTTCTGTGATGTGAAATGTAGACAAAAATTTTTTTATTTGGGTCTGTAATGCCTTAGAAGCTTCCTAAAAACCTCTCTCAGATAGCTCTATTAGGGTGGGGGATTTTAAACAAGTGGTTTTGCAGCTATTTGGCTCCCCCTACTGGCTTAACTTGCAATCTCATTACTGATTGGCTGACTTTGCTGCTACTCAAAAAATTTAGCCAATTATTTTAAAGTGAGGGGGCAAGGAGATGCCTGTGATGTCATAAGCATCAGTTTTTCAGATTGGGCCGTTTTCTGGCTGACATTTCTAAAAGAGGAATTTCTATGAGACTGAGATGTTTAGCATGTCTAGCACTTTTTGTATGTTCGTGAATGCGGGTAGATTACCATTATTCAACAAAGAGAAGGTAAAAATGTTTTTTATTCTCTGTCCCCTTTTAATTGCATGCACACACACACAAAAAAACATTTCAAATGTGTATAGTGCTTTCTGCTACATCTTGTATAATTTAAAATGTAAAAAACAATATTTTAAAATGATTTACAAGAACATTAGTCATTATTATCATGGCAGTGTTTAGGAGAACATATAATACCGTACTTTTCGGACTATAAACCGCACCGGAATATAATCCGCATCATTCAAAAATGCGTCATTAAGACGAAACATAAGTCACAGTGGACTATACATCGCATTTATTTAGAAATGATTTCACAAAATCCAAGCCGAAGAACAGACATTTATTCTGGAAAGGCAAGTAATGTTGTCTCTTGCCTCAATGTCAAAATTAATTTTTACTGACTTACAATGTGCCCATGACTGCAAGACACAGCACCAGCCAAGTTTTGAAAAAACATGCGGCTTATAGATCGAAAAATACGGTAGGTACGTTTGATCAAATAAGTATGCTTAAAATATGTTCCTTAATTGCGCAAAACTGTCAAAGTAAAAATGCTTGATGGTGTGTGCAGATGGTTATTTTGGGAATTGTGCGCTTGACCGGACTTTTTATGCACATCCTGGGTGCATAATTGATGCGCCTAAATCATCCTGTAAGCTACGTTTATGGGCTTCCTGGGCACAGAATTGATGCCCTTGAAGCATCCTCACTCCGCTGTGGAAAGTTCATAACTGTTAAAACACAAAGGGAATAGATTAGGGATGCAACGATAGGATTTTTTTCTGGCCGATACTGATATAAACAGACAACTTCTGGCCGATGCCGATACCTATATTAGACACTTGTATACAATACTATACAGTTGGTCTATTAGCTAGTTTATTTATGCATCAAATTATTTTTACTGAACATGGATTTGATCTAATAAACATTCAACTGACCGCCATTATAAGAGAGGCACAAATTAAGCTAAACAAATATAATAAGACAGCATGACAACCTTCAAAGGTGTTTTTTGCTATTCAGCATTTATTTTATTAACAACAGTAACTCATTTTTACATATAATGGATTTCTTTATGCATTCAATTAATAAACAATCGGTATCGGCCTTTCTCGTGCTATTGCCGATATGCCGATGGTTTCAAATTCATCAAAAATCGGCCGATAAATATCGGCGGCCGATACATCGGTGCATCACTAGAATAGATGCATCATGTGCCCAGCACATAGTAAATTGCATCCATCCAACGGCTTACAGAGACTTTATAAAATCAGGTCTTTAAAATTTTAGTCACACCTGAAACGACTTGTATTACATCTTGTAAACATTGTCATATGTGACCTTTACAAGAAGAAATGCCACATTAATGGTTTTGTTAAACATTTATGTTGAATACATTTGAATATGTGGATTTTGCATATGCTTGACACTTCCCCTTCTATTTCAGCAACAGTTGCGAATGCGGATCAAGCTGACGTACACTCACAAAGGCTCTCCTGTTCAAGACCTGGCAGAGGTCAACAATTTCCCCCCTCAGTCCTGGCAGTGATTTTGCTACCCCTCTCTATCATAAAGACCCCCAGCAAGGGAACTATGGGAAAGATGGCCCCTCCCCATTCCCAAATGATTCCCATGACATCACCACTGATTGCTGCCCTGGGGTTGCATGGGAAGCAGTGGAATCTTTCTGACACAGTCAAGAGCTGATGGTATGAAGACTATGATGATGATGATGATTACAGCGACAATGATGAAGCAAAATCACAAATCTCTGAATACATATCGTTTTACTTTTTTCGCCCGTCTGTTTTCCCTCTCTCGTTTGGGGTTAGTGCAACATGTCCATACTCACCCTTGCACTTAGCATCGTGCACTCTCACTCATACTCTTAATATAAAGTGCACTCCCACAAATCAGTCACCTCACCGTGCCGCCCAAGAGTCCATACGTGGAAAACATCACTGGTGGCCACTATAGAACGGAGCTGTTTGGTATGAGCAATCGTTTAATTTGTCTTTTGTTTGATGTTTTTCCCCATGTTTTTAATCTTGTTAATGGGCTTGGTGTATTTTAAGGAAAAAAAAAATGATTGAACTCTGAATGAATTGCAAAGTCAATGCACCTTAGGCATTTCAGAATCAAGAGTGTAAAGTGGGTTGTGATGGCGCCTTAAATTGTCATTGTACATGGCATTTCTTAATTTTCCTAAAAGGTTGTCTCTCTACTGATCTTATGTCCTGTAATAAAGTATACCAGATGAATGCTTCAGATAAAAGATATGTCGTGGCTATACCATATTCATACGATAATATCCGGCTCATCGCCGGTCATGTACAATAACTGATCTGTCCAGAAGTGCACATGAATAGGCAAGTTTTTGAATTATTGTTTTAAGCAGGACTGCTTATAAATGTAATTGACAATGTGTTGTTTTTTTTTCTGAAGCACCTCCATTTGAGGTAAACTATGTGATGTGACTGAGAAGTCCCGAGGGAGGATGTTGCTTGTTACTGTGCTGTTTAGATTACCTTTAAGTTATATAAAATATAGTTTTGCATCTTCTAAGCTAGACACATTTTCCCAAACCTTTAATTCGGAATTGTTATTACGTTTAGCCTCTACTCATCACGAATAGTGTGTTCTTGTATTGTTGATGAAATAATAAGTATAATAATTAGCATACATAAAGATCGCAACCTGTTAATTGGTAGTCGAACAGTGTGATTAAAATTTTAAATTGATTTCTTAATAAATTAACGCAAATAGGGGCCCACCAAGGTAATGGTCAGCATAGATGCTGTATATATAGACTATGAAAATAAGGCCTTCATGAATGTAGTTTATGCACTGAATGGACTTTTTTTTTTCTTTTTGACTAAAGGTTTTTTCTGCAGTGATTTAAAGTACAGAATTATTGCCTGATTTAAAGCAATGTGCCTTTTGTCAGCTGGTTTAAAGAAAACCCTTAGATGCCTGCGAAGACGAGCAGTTATCCTCAAAGGAAGATTTCTGAAGAGTAGAGGACCTTTTTTGTTTTGCGGTCATTTCACTTGAGAGGGCATATTGTCGATGTGTGTTAGTCTTTGTGTACGTGTGGGTCCCAGGCTGTCTTGCAGCTTCCAAAGGCATTTAGTAACATTAACCTAAAAAATACCTCACTTTCTTTTTTGTCTGTCGGCTCTGGAGAGCCCCATGACTGTTTCATCGAATGCTCTCGGTGGGAAACCTTAGCGTCCGTACACTCTCGCTCTTCATTTTAACCTTTATCACTTTGTGTAATTACATTGGCTATGCCACACTGAAGTCTGGTGACCAAATCAAGAGATGTTATTTGGCTGTGGGAAATATTTTTAGCAATGTTATGTATATGGAGAACAATGATTTCCTTCTATTGGCTTCTATGTCTTTTTTTGCAACGATGATGCTTTCTTGGCTTTTGTCTGTACATACCGAGGGCTTTTAAGATGCATCACCTGTTTCTTTTCATCCCCTTTCTTTTTAGGCGGCATTCTCCAAAACTTCCTTCCAGTTCTGCACAGTGTATAATGTTCGAAGCTCTCCCTCAGAAAATAGTCTAATTTAACAACGTACCTGTTTGATTGTTTATTGGAAAGAAATGTACTATGTGCTGCCTGTATATTGTATATAATTGTAAAACGCATCAAAAAGATCAAATCAAATAAAAGTCCCATTTGAAGACCTATGACGTTTAGTTAGGGGCTGTAATTTTACACAGAGAGATCTCAAATGCAATAGACATTGTTTGCTGTGCAAGTGTGCATGTGATCTTGCATTTACTTTTCAAATGGGTGGTGGATTGCAGTCACGTGATCAGTTTTTCAAAGGAGCTTTGTTATTTCTAATGTGGTGGCCTGCAGCTTTCCTCATGTTAACATGACTTTGGAATTAAAGTATCATCAGATCACTTCATGTGGATTTTTATACATTATTGCTATGGAAAGCTTCAATGACAAATCATTAAAGTTTGATATTACATTTGTTCCAGTTTGTCACACGACAGAAAAATGTGTTATTAACCACAAAGACGTTTAATCATTTAAAAAAACTGCAAGTAAATAAAATAAATATTAAAATCTCGAAAAACAGCAACTCAAACGGGGCGGGCGTGTCCGCTGCCGGAATGAAGCCACGCCTACTCCAGGGACAGCTGCCGTCTCGCTAGGTTGTGGCTAGAAGGGGTTCAGCCACGGCCAAAATCTCGAAGTCTCGCGATGTTTTCATCTTAACCCATCATTTCACGCGATTTAGACCGTAGCTGTATCATATCTAGCCAGAACTGCTGTGTTTTTATCCCAACCCTGATCATCTCGCGAGATTTGGCCGTTGCTGTATTCCCTCTACACATAACCGTCTCTCTCTCGCTGCTATCGTAATGGATTCACGTAATTATTTTACTGGCTTTTTTTCTTTATTTCAGAAATTCAAAAATTATACAAGTAGTTATAGATAAAGTGAAAATCAAATAAACATAAAATGTAAAATAATAAAAAATGCCAGTGGTAAGTTACAACAATTTAAAGTAACAAAAAGCTTCATGGGTCTTTCTTGCATTTTTGTTCTTGATTTTTTCTAATGTAATACCATATTGTTTAATTTCTGTTATAAAATATTCATAATTTGGCTTAGCTTTCGGGCATTTTTTCACATGAATGTGATATTTTCCAAGTAAAATAAAGTATTTATATTTAATTATATTACTGGCGGGGCCGTTCTCGGTGGCTCCAGTGTGTCATCGAGCCACCGTTTAAGCCCCGCCCAAATCATCCTGTACACAGAAATGTGGAAAAAAATGTTTAATGGTGTAACTCTACAATTTAGTACCTCTTTAGTAGTTTTTGTAATGTGTTTCAGCGATGCATTTCTAACATTTATAATGTGTTTAGAAACAATTCTTTGAAATGACACTGACTTTAAACACTTTTAAAATGTTTTAACTACTAACACCAGTATGCTTTCAACAAGTCACCTTTGCTGATCTGTCATGTGGTTTTGACTCATGCATCTACTTTAAAACAGACATAATATTCTCTTTACTCATTTAAAATAAATTATCATATAAAAAAGAGTGCTTCGGAAGAATTACAGTATATTAGGTTTTGGGAACATTAATTTTATTCAGTGTTTTAAATTGAATATGGGGGTGGTACTTTAAACAGTGGCATCTGGTTTATAACCTTGTTAAAGTTAAGTTTTGACACTGCATAGGTAACATTGTGAGACATCTTTCAAAATGCAGAACAACTTTTTTAATCTACTTCTTTTTATACTACTTTGTCAGGCAATGATGATTGCGTATAAAGAAAGCAAACAGCTACTTGGGAATGGGTTGCCATGTCTTGAGTCAATGATTTTTCAGTCGCATGTGAATCAAGCCATGTAAATATAATATTACATTTTATGTACACTTTGCTTAAGGAATGCAAGCAGACGGATTAAAATCATCACTGTTTAACAGTACCTTGCGATACATGCACAGACATGCAAAATACTTTTGATTTTTCAATTAATATTCATTACAAATCAGATTTTTAGTCAAGGGGACTTAGTTTGTAATTATTTGACACGATGGATTCTGTCTGTAATGCTTGGATGATATCCATAAAAATCCCTCTTTAATCTGTAAAAGGTGTTGGTTGTTTTGAAGTGTATCTATGCTGTACCCCTTTTCTGATTAGTCTTACATTTGCTATTCAACCACATGAACTGGTGCAGCTGGGGAGGACTGCATACATTTCCCCCAATAGGTTTGACATGTTGAACTTAATCACAGCATCATATCCTGAAGGAACGAGTGTTGGACTAAATATAATTCATAACGGATGAAAATAACCTATCAACATGGGATATTTTTAGAAAAAGAAAACCCTTAGATGCCTGCGAAGACGAGCAGTTATCCTCAAAGGAAGATTTCTGAAGAGTAGAGGACCTTTTTTGTTTTGCGGTCATTTCACTTGAGAGGGCATATTGTCGATGTGTGTTAGTCTTTGTGTACGTGTGGGTCCCAGGCTGTCTTGCAGCTTCCAAAGGCATTTAGTAACATTAACCTAAAAAATACCTCACTTTCTTTTTTGTCTGTCGGCTCTGGAGAGCCCCATGACTGTTTCATCGAATGCTCTCGGTGGGAAACCTTAGCGTCCGTACACTCTCGCTCTTCATTTTAACCTTTATCACTTTGTGTAATTACATTGGCTATGCCACACTGAAGTCTGGTGACCAAATCAAGAGATGTTATTTGGCTGTGGGAAATATTTTTAGCAATGTTATGTATATGGAGAACAATGATTTCCTTCTATTGGCTTCTATGTCTTTTTTTGCAACGATGATGCTTTCTTGGCTTTTGTCTGTACATACCGAGGGCTTTTAAGATGCATCACCTGTTTCTTTTCATCCCCTTTCTTTTTAGGCGGCATTCTCCAAAACTTCCTTCCAGTTCTGCACAGTGTATAATGTTCGAAGCTCTCCCTCAGAAAATAGTCTAATTTAACAACGTACCTGTTTGATTGTTTATTGGAAAGAAATGTACTATGTGCTGCCTGTATATTGTATATAATTGTAAAACGCATCAAAAAGATCAAATCAAATAAAAGTCCCATTTGAAGACCTATGACGTTTAGTTAGGGGCTGTAATTTTACACAGAGAGATCTCAAATGCAATAGACATTGTTTGCTGTGCAAGTGTGCATGTGATCTTGCATTTACTTTTCAAATGGGTGGTGGATTGCAGTCACGTGATCAGTTTTTCAAAGGAGCTTTGTTATTTCTAATGTGGTGGCCTGCAGCTTTCCTCATGTTAACATGACTTTGGAATTAAAGTATCATCAGATCACTTCATGTGGATTTTTATACATTATTGCTATGGAAAGCTTCAATGACAAATCATTAAAGTTTGATATTACATTTGTTCCAGTTTGTCACACGACAGAAAAATGTGTTATTAACCACAAAGACGTTTAATCATTTAAAAAAACTGCAAGTAAATAAAATAAATATTAAAATCTCGAAAAACAGCAACTCAAACGGGGCGGGCGTGTCCGCTGCCGGAATGAAGCCACGCCTACTCCAGGGACAGCTGCCGTCTCGCTAGGTTGTGGCTAGAAGGGGTTCAGCCACGGCCAAAATCTCGAAGTCTCGCGATGTTTTCATCTT